>NC_056733.1:1504055537-1504165537 GCF_019279795.1 Protopterus annectens | reverse complement strand
GGTAAACCAAGGGGAACCAACACTGGTGGAGACTAATTAGAATATTAGCTACAGGAACCTCCTAGAGACCAACAGAAGACACGCTGGGGGTGACACAAGCATCAGTATCCAGGATCCTACATCAATTCCTGAATGCTATGCTACAACATGACAGTGACTACATGCATTTTCCCCGTACACCTGAGGACAGAGCCACAGCTCTGCAGTAGTTTTACCCTGTGGCACACTACCCTGAAGTCTTGGGTGTCACAGCCTGCATGCATATCAAAATCAAAGCACCATCTAGGAACAGGGAAGGGTTTACATAAACAGAAAGAGCTTCCACTTCATTAACTGCCAGTCATTTGTAATGTTAAGGGAATCATCTTGAATGTGTGTGGTGGCAACCCAGGCAGTTATCACGACTGATATCAATGGCACAACTCTCAACTGTATGAGATGTTTTCTAAGGAGGATGTCCCACACGGTCATTTACTTGGGGATGCAGATTAAGCACTGAAACTGTGGCTGAAGATCCCCTTTTTTAATGCACATATACCAAATGAAGGATGCTATAATGGCACACCATCAAGCAAGAAGTATCACAGAGTGTGAGTCTGGGCTGCTGAAGTCATGGTTCTGGTGTTTAGATACATCTGGGGAAAGCATGCATTGCAATCCCCATACATGTGCTGAAATTTTCACTGTCTGTGCCATCCTTCAAAAAATTATTCTGAGAAAACAGCTTTAGGTGGAACACCAAGGGAAAAGGCCAGACATCCCACCACCACTGGCAATATCACCACAGCCACACACAGGTGAGGGGTCATAGGGGGAATCCCCAGGCACTGTAGATGTAGGCAGACATAGACATACAGAATATGCCCTTGCACTGGCCAAGAGGCAATGGACAGCACACATGCCCACCACTTAAGGGGCTAAAACCTTCATACTATGCACATATATACAGTAGTAACATTGATGCCCAGCAATGCTCACAACCTTTACTTACCTATATAAAAGCCTGTATATACCTATATATATCTATATAAAAGCCAGGGTACCTTTTGGCTAGGCTTATATCTGCCCTAGGGCCAAAAGCCTAGTACCTACCTATGAACCTATATAATGGCTGTGTACTGCTATGATCAAGACAAGGTAAGACGAAAATTAAAACTGTTGTAACTGTTGGACTTCCAAGGTAAGTGTTGAACCTGGAATAGGAAAATAAATGGCTAAAAACACAAATGAATAGCATATCCTGTTACTTGCTAATGTAAGTAAGTATAAGGTGGATGATTTTTAAAGCAATGACATCAATATGTAACAACACCGTGTTATGTCAGTATATGTGTTCGCCAACAAATAATAGGCCTCATGATTCAGAGACACACACATTCATACCTGTCAAATGTACAGATTTTCACAGAATGTCCAGATTTTGATCTGATAGTTTTGTACTGGAAAATCATTAAAGATTGAAGTTAGAAATAATGACAGACATTTCAGTTTCAGACTTCATATCCCTCAGAAAAATTCATGGTATTGCAAAACCTGTTATTCTATCAACTTTCTAAGTTAGTAAGGCCAAAATATTTAAAAATTGTCCCTATTTTGTGGCCTTTGACCCACTTTTATTCATAGCTTTGTCAAGCTTTGTTAGTCTAAGAGGTTGAGAGGTATGCACACATTACAAAAACCTGTAAGAAAGCAGTACAATTTACAAGAGAGTATCATAAACACATATATACTAAGCACCCTATGCATCAGGCAAAAGACATGTATCCCTGAATCCAAAAGAGAGAAAATCAAGGGATATAGCACATTTATCACCATTTGCGTGGGGTGTTGTGGGGGGGGGCAAGAGGCCAAGGCTGACACAAAAAGTAGTGAGTGAGTGTGAGTAAGAAAGACAGACAGGCAGACATTTGGATAAAGTATCAAATGGCAAGTGAGACTGAATGTGCTGTAAGGCTCACAAGTGACCCATGTAACTATTACATATGTGTGTGTTTGTATGGGCAGTCAAGGGGAAATGTGAATGTGAGCATCTGCAAGAATGCAGCCAAGCTCTGTTCTATCTTTATGTCCTGGTATGTTGAACAGGTATGAGCCATGCATGGTAGAGGTAACAGTTCATTGTCATCATCCCCCATTATGAGAACTAGCTCTTCCAGGAGTTGCACTGGCACTTTCATGTCCATGGCAAGATGTAGTGCTGCTACCTGAATGTGACTAATGTCTGATGGACGAGCTCTCCTCATGAGTACACTCAGGACCATGACACCATGGCCTACCATGTCTGGGTGTGGACACCTCAATCACTGATGGAACAGTGGAAGTATTGCCATTACAGGAATATTATCAGGCATGGCCACGCTGGCTAGCATCTGATGATGATGATGACCTACATTCATGTGGATGTTGTCCATCTACCAGCATTCTGTCGCAAACACTGCCCATTCTTTGTGTCATTTATTGAGTCCATTGAATCAGCAACACAACGGAAGCAGCAACACAACGGAAGCAGTCATGCATGTCAACCTGTGCCACATCTACAACCCTAAGATTTTTCCTGGAAACCCTATTGGAATGTGCCTGCACCTTCATGATGGCCCTAAACATATGTTGAGTGGCATTTAAAGACACACCAGGATCAGATAGAGGTTGGATAGCAGGCCTCCTCTGACAACCCCTAACAACTGTACTGCATGGCACCTCATCCGCACATTGGCTATGGCCACAGTCAACTGGCACTGAAGCTGCAACCATGATACCCTGATCAAGTGTGTCACCCCCAATCTGTCTAACATCTGAGGGCTCACTGGAATAGGTACATGTAGGCTAACTGGCTGTGTCTGATGGAAATACAGGGGATGGCTGAATGTCAACCTCAGTGTCAGAGTCAACCTCTGCACCCTCCGACTGTGCCTATGTTTGGCCACCATCATCATCAGATTCTGATGATACTCAGACATCAGGTGATAAGATTCCCATGCTTCCACTGCCAGAATCACCTGTGATAATAAGAACAAACACAGGAAAGAAATTGATACCTACACTGCAATTTAATATATGCTGACAAACTAACACTAGTACCACTATCATAGATGGCACAGCAATACCCACATGGTACAGCAATACACAAAATCTCATGACACCCACTTCACACATACGGGTATAAGCATATTTCTGACAAATGGTCATTAATACTCAAATACAAATGTTTGGCTTGCCATGTGCAGATGACTCCACACATGCTAGGGAGAATAGTCCTGGAAGAAGTTAAGCAAAAGGTAAAGCCACAATCATCACAATTCCAGTAACACAGGGAGACTAAAATTTTGCCTGTACATGTCCATTAACAATACTTTTAACTGCTGACATGTCCACCGAACGCTCATGTGTAATGAAAAAAAATGCATTGTTACCTGTGTCAGTTTATCAGTAAGCTCAGTCCCTCCCAAGAAATGTATAAATGAAAACAACAATGAACTATTGCTTCGAATATTTTACTATACAATAAAATGTTATAAATTGACATATGTAAGCTTGCTTGTCCTCCCAGAAACAGTGCCAACATCAGTCACATGCTGCTGTGCACTTTCCACTGAGCTCTCTGGGTCTCTGATATTGGACAGGAACTCTTCATTTGGTGTCAGTGGTGGGTCTTTAGGAGCCCCCCCCCCCCGTAGCCAGCTGTTCATGGGTAACTACAGCTGCTCTCCTGCAAGCTGATAAAATCATATCAGTGGCCCTATGCCATACCGGATCATAAGTCCTGCTATACTCCTCTAGAGCATTGATGTCATTTACTATCTGGTTCCAAATCTGAATTCTGTCAGAACATATCTACACATCTTCTCATAAGCAGAAAGGCATGGTGTCACCTAAATACTTGGGAAATGACATTATTTTTGGAGTCACTGAAAGGGGGTTTATGGAGATTGGGATGCTTGAGTTCCATAATCCTAGATAATATAAAACAAAAAAAAGTATATGGCACATAAGTATCCCTGTATATATAAAGACACTTGAAGGCAAAACTGATGCTAAGTGCTTTCATTATTTAATGATATCTAGAACTTCTTCAGAACTGACAAAATTTAAAAAATGTCAGGTGTAAGTAAGTTGCACAAGGTAGAGAGAGAGATGTGACCATGACAATAGCATATAATTTCTGAGAAAACAGTGAGGATAAAATTAACCAATCAGAATCTACACATTTTGTACAGCTGTATATACGTTAACAAATATTAGTATAAAGTGGGAGTGGTCAGACTCCCCATCTCAATGCACATTTAACATTCAGGTTTTCACTGAGACCAGGAAGGGCCTCCGCTTTAAGTAAGAACTGCCATTGCAATTCTTTCAGTTCAAGCAAAGTCTCACAATCTCAAAAAAATTGGTTAACTTGTTCCAATATGAGAAATTTGAAACCAGTAGGGCAGCGTAAACTGTGTCTTCCTAGAGCGTTTTTTTCATCTTTATTTCTGATAGCTGCCAAATGTTCTTTTACTCTATCAGAAAGCTTTCTATTCATCTTACCTACATAAAATGCTTTGCAAGAATTACACACTGCTACATAAACTAAAAACTTAGAATGGCAATCAAAATGGTTTTTAAAATAGACTGTAATGTTACAGTGTTGAAACCTGAACGCAGAGCCAGTATACATGTACTGACATGCTATACATTTGTTGCAAGTAAACATGCCCTTAGTGTCACTGTTCTGTACTTGTAATACAGAAAAATGTGGGTTATCTTTTTCAAAAGACATTTTTAAAGGAAAAGGTAGGATTATTCCCTAAAACATGGCAAAAAACTTTACTAGCTCTAATGATGTTCCAATTTCTCTGCATGATGTTTCTAATGCCTTGTACATCCCTGCTGATAGGAAGATGAAAACTGCAGTTCCTGTCAGTGTTTTTAGTTTGATCTAGTGTATCTTTAGGCACTAAACCATATTTGACTATAGGTCTATGTTTAATGTGCTTGTGAGTTTCTACTTCTGTGAAAACTTCCTGCACTAGTTGTTCTGGGTAATGTCTCTTCACAAACAGGTGTGTTAAGAACTTGCTTTCTAAAAGAAAAGTTTGGTCATCAGTGATAAGTCATGACAATCTAATAAACTCACCACACAGCATGTTCTTCTTCATAAAGAAAGGATGTTGGCTGCAAAAGTCTAAAAAATTGTTTCTGTATGTATCTTTTCTGTACACATAAGAACTAAGAAACCCTGTGTCATTGTCTATCGAAATCCTGATGTCAAGAAAATGATTACTTTGCCACTACCTGACATGACAAAATCTAAGTAAGGAATACTGTTGAAGAGTGTATTAATGAACAAATCTAGTTCAGTTGCAGGTCCCTTCCACATGAAAAAAACATCATCAGTGTAATGTTTTTGATAAAATGCACTTTCCCGAAAATGAATTCACTCATATACGTTTCACTGAAACGTACTTTCGATGTTCAGACCAGGACCCATATATATATATATATATATATATATATATATATATATATATATATATATATATAGATATATCAACTTAAGAAACTTTTGCTGCTTTGGAAGGAATGTAGATGCTAGGCTATTCTTGATGTTCTTGTCAGCCTTTTATTTATTTAAATCACATTTTGGGCGCTTTTGTTCATTGTAAAGTTTTCAGTCGGATTTCATCAGAAGATAATATAAAATTAACCTAGGTTTATTATTTAGCTGGTGTGGTGAATGGGGGATGGGTTAAGGAGTTCCCTAATCCATGAACCTAAGCTTATTGTTTAACTGATATGTTAAGCAGGGGATGGATTAAGTAGTTGCCAAATCCTGCAGATCCAGAACACCTGTAGGCAGGAAGCAGACAGTAGTCAATTTCAAAATGGATACATTGTTGCATCTTTTGCTTACTATCACGCAAACCCATTAAGGGATATTGCGTGATGGTCAGCAAGCTTCCACAGCACCTGCAGGTCCAGAAAACCTGCAAGACAACAAGCAGACAGTAGACAGTTTGAAAATGGATGCATTCTATCATGTGTAGTTTGCCATCACTCAAATACTCTAAGTAGCGTTGCACTGCAGTCAACACACATACATAGTAATGAATGTGAAAATATACAGCTGCTGCTTAGTTATTTCTGTGATAACAGTTGTAAGTTAAGGGTTATAGTGCAAGTGAGCCAGGGTTGTAATCCCTCAAAAGCCAAACTTTTCTTACTGATGTTCCACCTTATATAAAAATTAACAGTAGAAAAATACTTAAACAAAAAGTAACTATCTATAGCAGGTGTAGTGAGCATACACAGGATATCAAAGATATATTGAATGTGTAACTGTGGGTATCAGTAGAATTATGGTTCAACAATTAAACGTTTATTTTCTGAACTTTCGTGTCACACACATACATGGTTAAACACAACTTTTTAATATATATATATATATATATATATATATATATATATATATATATATAAACTAATGACATTTGTGTTTCTATATAATTAATGAGTTTGTCTTACAATCACTTCTGTGGCAAGGATGAAAAATGTGAAAGAATATGTATGTTTGTCTATTTTGCATAGGTTAGAATCCTGCATTGTACAAAATTAATTTTAACAATTTGTAAAGCCATACAAAAAATATGCCAGGTCATAAAATGTATGCCCCCTACACTTCTGCAAAGTTAAAGCAACTAACAGTTACAGCAGCAACCCACCATAAATTAATGCTAACTGTCACAATAACCTTCATATTTCAAAAATTGCTTTCCTCTGTTTGGCACTGTTGCTCTCCGCTTAACATCACGCAAACTCGATTGGCATGGTCATTCAGGTTTGTGCATTAGCATTAAACATGGTAACACGAATTGGCAGAAAAACATTCTTAACTGTTGATGTTGACCTGATCAGACATGTCTGGAGCTAGAAGGGAAGGTCCTTATAAAGTGCCATAGCCGAAGGCTGATGCAGGGGGACAGTACCAGGTCTCAGTACAAATCTGAGGCTTGGAGTAGACTAGCCAAGTCTGTGTACAGTGTGACTAGCATTCCACATACTAGGGAGCAATGCAGGTACTACTATAATGACCTCAAAAGCCGCAAGCAGGATACATGAGTTTAGAACTGCTGACATCCCAAAGTTGTGTAAGTATACAGATACAGATAATTTAAATTATATAGAAAGGTGGATATAGGCAAGACCCGTATATATAATACTTTTCGTTTTTCTTTCCTTTATATTCTATAGCCACCCAGGAGATTGCAGTGAACAGGAAAGCCCATTCTGATCATTTAGAAATACTTAGGAAAGCAAGGGGTATGCATGCAGCAGAACATAAGTATTATTTTAGCAAATATTATTCATCTTATTTTACTGCCTGCACTTTAACAAAGTAGTTTTTGTGTTTAAATTACCTGTTTAACTGTTGCAGGCTACACACTCAAGTGTGATAGCCATTTCTGTGCATTTAAAGTGTTTTTTTATTGTATCTGCTTGATTTTCTGAAAAAAACAAAAAAAAATACTTGTTTCCCACCTTTCTAAGCTAGTATAGTCTAGTTTATAGATTAGTGCTGAATTCAGGGCTGTGTGTTACAAGTTTCGGTGTTTGCCCATACCTTACTTGGATAGAAGGAAGTTTCTCTGTTAACCTGTGAGAGCGGAGCTTTGAGAAGTCTATCTGTCCCTGGAGGAGTGGGTTCAGCCCAGAAAGTAGTAGTGTATTGGCCAGTTTGGGCTAATTTCAATCTCTTTCATTTCCCTGCTATAAAACATGCATTTGTAAGGTTTTTGTGCTTGTATACAGCTCAGCAAGCTCCTGCCTAGTGCCATGCAAAGTTCTACAGCAGCAGAGAGACAAAAGAGAGACTTTGGAGGGATTAAGTATATTTTGTCTGCATTTTCTTGCTGCCTTTAGCTAATTCTGCCTAAAAAGTTAGAATTTCTAGAGTTTCTGTGATTTAAAAAGCTTGTTTCAGCTATATATTCTACTTATTTTACTGCCTGCACTTTAACAAAGTTGTTTTTGTGTTTAAATTACCTGTTTTACTGTTGTAGGCTGCACACTCAGGTGTGATAGCCATTTCTGTGCATTTAAAGCATTTTTTTGATTGTATCTGCTTTATTTTCTGAAGAAAACAAAAAAAATATAGCTGTTTTCTTGCCTTTCTAAGTTAGTATAGTCCAGTTTTCAGGTTAGTGCTGAATTCAGGGCTGTGTTACAAGTTTCTGTGTTTGCCCATACCTTACTTGGATAGAAAGAAGTTTCTCTGTTCACCTGTGAGAGAGGGGCACTTTGAGCAGCCTATCGGTCCCTGAAGGAGTGATTTCAGCCCAGAAATGAATAGTTTATTGGCCATTTGGGCTCATTTCTATTTCTTTAATTTCCCTGCTATAAAACCTGCATTAGCGTGGTTTTGCACACCGGGCAGCGCTGGTTAGCTAGGGTATAACTATTCCTGGCTCCACAAAGTCTACTCTTCAATTTTTCCCTTGGAACTAGACAAACTTTCAACTTAAGCACTCAAACCATTTACTTCTCACCCCAGCACTTGCTCAAAACTCATAGAAGAACTAATAAACTTTAGCACTAGACCCCCCCCTATACTGTAGAGAAGGACAAGGCTCTCTATTCGATCTTACCAGCCAATCAGTAGAACAGCTCACTGTACGTATCCAGGCATGTCTAAATGGCAGTTTCAGGTGTACTTGCTGGTCCAACTGGTGAATCTGGGCAATTTGAGGCAATGTTACAACTGCCTCATGTACACAGACAACCCCCTCCTCCTACCACCAAACACTAATACATGTAAGAGATGCAATTATACAGCCAAACTGGAGGCTAAACTCTCTCAACCAAAGACTGGACCAGACAGTCAAGAGGAGAAGGAAATTACTTGTATCACACCACCAGTCTCACATAGACCTATGAAACCAGCACCGGCAAAAAATACACATAAATACACAAAAACGTACTCGGAGGCTCTAAATAAAAATCTCCAGAAGCAACAGAGACCTCCAAAGCAGACATCCAAGCAACCTCCACCCTCCCAACACAAACCACCATGAAACACATACTTCACAAAACCAGTGTGCTATGCAATCACAGCCCTTAAGGCAAAATAACATACCCAACACACTAGTAATAGGTGACTCTATAGTTAGGCACATTGACATCCCACTCACTAGGCTGAACAAGGAGAAGGTTACTGTTAGCTGCCTGTCGGGTGCCAGGATCTGACACATAACACAAGCACTCAGGTCACTCCAGAACAAGTACAAATATGACTCTGTCATTGTTCATGTTGGTGTGAATGACCTGAGCCGTACCTCCCTTGACCACAAGAAGAGAGACATGGAAGAGCTCTCTGATCACATAGCCCAGGCCGGTATGACCCTCACCCTGAGTAGCATCCTGCCCTCACCAAGAATGAAACCACGGTATAAAGAAAAAATTATCAATTTCAACAACTGGCTAAGCTTCTGGTGTCATTCAAAGGGGATCCAGTGTCTGTCAGCCTGGGTTGACATGCTCAAGAAGTCACTCTGCTTCACTAGAGACGGCTTGCACCTGTCACCCTTAGGCTTTCAAATACTGGCCAAGGCTCTTGCCACCCCCATAGTGCCTTTTTTAGGCAAGGCTCAAAGACAAACCCACAGCTGTAAATAGCACAAGCAACAAAAAACTGAGGGTAATGCTATTCAGTGCCAGAAGTCTAAACCTCAAAATTCACGCACTTGAGGCACTCCTCAGTATGGAGAAAATCGATATATGTGCAGTAACAGAAACCTGGTTTAAGGCTTCAGAGAGCACCCCAGCACTACCAGGCTACAACTCATACCATACATTTTGTCCACAAATCCCAGACCAAAATACAAAAGGTGGGGGCGTATCCATATTCGTCAAGGATACCCACACCTCCATGTTAGTGGCACAGCACAATGCTTCAGAGATCATCCACGTGCAACTAACAATGGGCAGAACTGCTATTCAAATTGTAGCTTGCTACAGATCACCCACCATGTCCCAGGACCCCCATTCCACATTTCTGGAAACACTGGGAAACATAAAGGTCCTACCAAACACCCTGATATTGGGTGATTTCAATTAACCAAACATTAACTGAAAGAACTACTCAAGTACTAACTCCCTTGCCCAACATTTCCTAGAATTTATAAACTCAAACACCCTGGATCAGCTGGTCAACACCCCCACCAGAAGTGACAACATATTGGACCTGGTCATCATCAACATGGGCAACCGGTATTCCACAATGGAGGTAAACCCCTTGCTGGTTAGATCTGACCATAAACTAATCACTCAGGATATTCACCCCCACCCCCTGGTCAAAGAAACCACTGTGAAAAGTTTTTAAAAGCAAACTTCATGTTACTTAAGACCGAGGTGGAAAGTTTCAAATCCCCCATGTCAAAGATAATGCTGCCAAAGCTGCAAAATCCTTTACTAATGCACTCTATGGACACCTGCAATAATGCATGGATTGTGCTATCCCAAGCAAAACTAAGACTCACTCCTCCAAGAAAAGCAAACCAGTCTGCTGGAACCCTGCCATAAACAAGCTATACAATTGAAGGAGGAAACTAGTACAGAAAAGAGTAAAATCCCAATGGAGGAAGACATACCTCATAAGTATCAGCAAGAAACTACGATCCCTAATAAAATCATCCAAGGCTAGCTTCAAAAGAAAAATTTCCAAGGACTCCAAAGATAACCACAAGGCATTCTTTAGCTGTGTCATGAATCTAAGTGGCAATTCCCAAATCTGCTTGGAGTTAATGCAGAATGGTACAAAATACACTGAACCGACCGATATTGCCAACATCCTGGCAGACAGGTTCAGTGCAAACTTCACCCCCTCTCAAACCCAAAAGGGCCCATAACCATAACAGAAGAATGTAGTGCCCCTGAAATCACAGACACTCAGGTTAAAACAGCCCTTTTCAAAGCCAAAAACACAGCATCAATGGGACCGGATGGGGTCCCAGGCTGCATCCTACATGAGCTCAAAGATGAACTAACCCCTCACCTAAATACACTGTTCAAACTCAGCCTCTTCACAGGCTACGTGCCCATAGAGTGGCACACAGAACAGTTATTCCACTCAACAAAGGTGGAGCCACAACAGACCCTGGGAACTATTGCCCTATAAACCTGACTAGCTTGGTCTGCAAGGCTATGGAGCACATCATCATGGATCTTATTAACAGAGACATTGTTAACTTCTAAACACTGGACCCTACCCAATTCAGATTTGTTAAGGGCAGATAAGGCCTCCTAAACCTGGTGGACTTCTTTGAGACAGTTACCAAGGTTATAGATGAGGGAAAGGTGGTCCACACAGCCTACCTAGACCTCGCAAAGGCCTTCGACACCATTCCCTATTCTGGTATTATAGACAAGCTCACCAGCCTGAACATACACCCCTATGTCATGAGATGGGTTGCCAACTGGCTCACTGACAGAACCCACATGGTAAGAGTTGCAGAAGCTAGGTCTGACTCTAAACCGGTTACAAGTGGCATTCCCCGGGGCTCAGTCCTAGGACCCCTTCTGTTCGGCATATACTTCTCAGAGCTGCAGGCAAGCACAGGAGGACTTTGGCTGACCAAGTTCTCAGATGACTGCAAACTAGGGGCTATAATTGACTCTCCAGATGACACAGACAGATACCTGGTGTCAAAACAATGGCCTTAAGCTAAATGCCAAAAAGTGCATAGTCATCCCCTTTGGAAAAAAACAAAGTACCCACAAATTACCACATATGTGGTAGCCCCCTAAATACGAAAGATGAAATAATTGATCTGGGTGCCCAAGTAGATAGTAATCTCTCCTTTGATAATCACATTGCCAAAGTGGTTAGAAAATCCTTCTATGTGGCCCACCTAATCACAAAAGAGTTTGCATCCAGATTAAAAGAGGTCATTGTGCCCCTCTATGCATCACTCATCAGACCAATCATAGAGTACAATGCCCCATTTGGGATGTACCTTACATGACAGCTGCAACAGCTGGAAAGACCACAGAAGTACCTCACCAAGAGGATCACTGGCCTCAAACAGATGCCCTATGCAGCTGGACTGAAGAAACTCCAGCTGTATTCGGTTGCATACCGCCTATTCAGAGGTGATCTCTGCCTGCATACAAGGCCATATCCAAGCCAGAAATGATGGACATGCTCCACCTAAAGAAAACTATATCCCTTCAAGCCACACGCTCTAGGGATCTAAACCTCACCACAACAATAAATAAGATGTGCTGGAGGGACAAATTCCTGTCCCAGAGACTTTCCATGCTCTGGAACAAGATTCCAATCTACATTAGGCAGAGCTCCTCACTAACACTCTTCAAGAGAAACCTTGATGACTGGATGGGAAACAGGAAGTTTACCCCGGGATCACTTCAGTGGATCTGCTGGACAGAGGCACAGGGAACTAATCTAAGGGTGCAGCGAAAGCCAACACATTCCAACTAAGCTTATAAATGCCTTTGGGCAGATAGCCTAGTACCTACCTATCTACAGTTGTAGCAAGTTAAGCATATATATCTTAACTGAAAAACCAAGCATGCATGCTTCAGTCTGTAGCTCAAGTCACATGTAGGAATCAATTGTAATACTGCATTCAGATGTGGGTTCAAATCCCACAGATAACAAATATATTGTAAAATATCTATTTATTTATTTATTTATTTGCAGTTTGTTTGCCAGGATGGTCCATTGGGCCAAGAAGAACCCGTTTTCAATGGAGTCCTGGGGAGAAAAGCTCCACAATAACAAAAGTTTTAAACACAATTTTATGAATAAATAATTTATAAATATTACATAATTTCAACACTTTTTTATAACTTATTTATATAAATTTATTTATATAAAATATAAATAAAATACAATTTTTTTTTATAAATAAATAATTTATAAATATTACATAATTTCAACAAAAATTGGCATATATGCCATGTTTAATTAATCTGTATTATTTGAGCAAGCATATTTATTTATTTTATTTATTTTATTTTACATTTGTTGACCGGGCTAGTATAACTGGAATAAAATCCATTTTCAGTAGAGGCCTGGGGAGAAAAGCTCCAGCACAGAAAACTTTATACAGTAAAAAATAATAAGTTCAAAGCAAAATAACAGTAGTAAAATAGCTCTAAACAGTTACAGCCATTCACATACACAATATATGACTGTAATAAATTGTTTCAAATTAAAAGAATTATAATAATAATGAAAAAGGGTCAAGCAGAATACAGTCATACTGATTAGGTTCAGTTGACATTACAAGGATACCTAGGTTGTCCTGAGGTGATATGCAATGCAATAGAAATAGAAACAAATTAGTAGTTTTCGATTGGTAGCAGGATAACAGAAAGTATATACTGTTGATAAATTATAGAAATGTATCATATGGTATAGTGAGATAAAGGTATCTAAGAGGCAGCAAGAGTATGTAAATTGGTGGAATATACTCTTGCTAGGAGCAGAGAAGATATTTAGTCAGGGTTAGTACAAGGACAATGCCAGTGATAACTGAGAAATTGTTTTATTCTTAGTTTAAAGAGTCTTGTGGAGGTCAGAGATAGGAGTTCAGAGGGAAGTTTGTTCCAGTCTTTGCCTATGGAGTTAGAGAACAGAGAATCTCCAGCTGAGTTGTTGGATTTGTTGATAGTAATAAGTGGCTTATTGGAGGAGCGTAGGTTCTTGAGATTGTTATAGGGGGTGATGAGGGTAGTCAATATAGGTGTATAGGTGGGGTAGTACAAGCTCTTATGGATAATAATGAGTTGTTGAGATAGTATCTGGTTTTGAAACTCAAGCCATCCTAGTTGTTTTAGGTTGTTGCAGTGATGTGTACGAAAAGGAGAACCTGTGGCAAATCTAGCAATGGAGTGATAGGCAGTAGCAAGTTTGTTTAGGTTATGTTTTGAGAGATTGGCGTATATGGGTGAAGCATAGAGTAAGGTAGTGATTAAATGAGTTCTAGCTATAGCGATTTTGGTTGTGGGAGTGAGGAAGGGTTTGATTCTGTAAAGGGATCCCAGTTTATTATTTACTGTTTTTATAGTGATGTTAGTATGAGTGTCAAAGTTTAGATTATTATCTATAGTACCATATGTACCATATATGCATAGTGAGCAATCATCAGTTATAGCTTGCAGTTGTTAAAAAACATACTTGATGTCAAAGCAGAAATAAATTATTTGTATTGTGCTAATTTATTGTATGTCACATAAGATGGTACTAATTATCTTTTTTGTCTGTTACCCCAACACTTATCTCTGTCTCTATTTTTTTTTTATTTTTATATGTGTGGTCACAAAGTTTTGATGTCTTCAATTTTTAACAAGTCAAAAAATGATTTACAGCTCAAGGAGGTAGGCCAACCAGTGTGGCTCAGACTGCCTTCACTCCAGTGGCTGCTACACTGACACCGATCACACCTGAGACCCAAATTGGAAGTACTACCTCTGCAGCCCCTGCACTTCCTGTGCCCTCCACATCAGGTAGCATTACCCTAGCAACTGGTGCAGTATTACCCTCCATTGGCTGAGATGTGGGTTTTGTTACTAGCCAGGAAATGCCAGGCATGGTGCATTAGGTCATGGAAAGCACCATTAGTGCACGCCTCAGTTGAATGGAGAAAATGCTTACCAGAATGCTGAGGAAAAGAAAATGCCCAGCACTCCAACAACAAGCTGAGGAGGGGAACAGTGTTGACAGTTCTAAGGGTGAGGACTAGATTCTGACTGTCTCCATGTTTGACAGGCATTGGCATCTGATGTTCTTTCCCTGTCCCCAATCATGTTGCCCCCAAACCTGTTGTGTCCCTGACATCCTTGTCTCTTGACTTATTTGTCCTGTTTGCATCTGTTTCCTCACCTACCCTACATGCCTGACCTTGACATACCTACATCCTTTACCCAACATTCCTCTCTTACTGAAACAAAAAATGGGCACCTGTCCCACAAATAAAATGTTATCCCATACATAGCTCTCCATTTTGCACATATGTCTTCTCAACACAATTGATTCGGTCCATTTGGCTATACAACATTAGTTCATTGTTGTCACACATCTTTGTTGTGGTGACAGTCCAAATTCATCCAATATTCTATCCATGCTCATTTTACACTGCTGAAAAAGTGGATAGCTATGATTCTTTCCTAATATCCCACTGAAATTCCTATATTGCTTCCCCTTTGTTCTTCCCTCTGCTTAACCCCCCCCCCCATTTCACCACTTTCCTCTCTACCCCATTTTCACACCTTCAATCTGGTCAAAAAATAGACTCACATATCACACAGATGACAGAAATAGCCACTAATGGAGCCCTTCACTTTTTGTCTTCTGTGTTTGCCCAGAATTTGGCATCATGCACCATTGTGGAGTGAAGGTGAATGGCTATTCACGTTCTATAGCAAAGTGCGGTTACATCTGCGCAATGCTGCTTAACCTCGCTGCATGATGGAAACACAAAGTTAAAGCAGAATAAAGATGCTCATATTAAAAATGTCATATAATGATTTATTTAGACTGATGAATGTATAAATATGTAAACACATATGAGCACTGTTGGCATAAATCAATTCATTACTGTTTGTTTTTATATTGTACTTCACAGTAGTCATTCCCTTGTACATTGCTAAGAATATCACATTTAATTATTTAATGGCATCCTGAACACATATGTAAAAATTAAATTGAGCTAGATTTGAACCCTGTATCATCTGTGTTCAAAATAATAGCTGACTAATGTTACACCTGCTGCTCCAGAGTCAACTAGGCAGCAGGTGTTTTTCTTCCATTCAGTACTATCCAAGATGGTGATTACCACACCTCTCTGCTTAACGTGTTTGAGCAAAGGAAAGCAAACCAATATAAATCCTATAATTTTATGAATGAATCAGAGGCCCTTGTTTGCTCATCAATTAACTGCATGGAAACAGGGAAAGCAGTCTAAATTCTTTTGTAATGTTAAACAGTTTATGATGCAACATTTTCCATATGAACTAATTATGCACACCAGAGTATCTGTTAACTGTGGATACCATGTCCAGTATGTATAAGTACTTCTCAAGTTCAAATAAGAGTCCTGAAATGTGTATCTTGCATGTGCAGACTCTTTGCCATCAATTGCGCAATCCAGCTGTTCTGTGGTGCCCTATGTAATGTGCTTATTAGCATGTATTAGTTATATTTACTACCTCATTAAAATCCATGCAAACATAACCTAAGGGAAGGCACTTTTTAATGACTGAACACATATTTACACTGAGTCATGTGTTACCCACACCATACACTTGAAACTTGGTATGTCTGTAATATTTCACAAATGTCAACTACTCTACAAAAATAAATAGAAAAACTGCATTGTTACATGCCATGTACCCCTTTATAATGACAACAGGCATTCAGATTGTCTTATACTTATATTAATGTGTACAGCATTTCTTCACAAACATGAACACATGTATATAACCCAGTTGTATCCATGCTGATCACAAAAAATGTGTATGTCTGTATGTGATGATAACTGTGTAATTTACACAACATACTGGAAACAGCTGCATATGTCCCAGTTTTGCTACATGCATGACCGACAGCTTTTTGCATCTAAGTTGGCAAGCTGTCTCTTAAAGTATACCTGCACATTGGAAACACAAGAAATAGTACATCTATACTTTACACGCACACTCTTATAACAGGATATGTTACCCACACCATATAATGATGATGTAATGATCTGTAAAGACCACTATGATGCGACAAAAACATAATACTTCAGGTGTGTTGCAATCATTAAATAACTGTGTTATGCAGATGGAAACCAAATACTTACATGTGTGTGTGTTAAACTACCACAACAGCCAGATTATGTGTCTTTCTCTCTATGCAGGTGTAGGTGTGTGTGCATAGTCAAAGGGAAATCATTCTGTATCCTACTATCAGCCATCCAGTTCCATGGAGTACAAATATTTTGATACCCACACGGCTACCCATCCATTTCAGACAGGCCCCCCAACATTGTCTCTTAAACCTACTTTACTCATGTTGTCCACTATAAATTGTCCAGCAGCCTCGTAAAAGCCAGATATGTGTTGTGACCCTTGCATTAAGCACGGAGTTCTCTAGCTGTTGTACCTAGTTAGGAAGGATTTCTAATCTCACTGCAGTCAACTGGTGTGTGTGTCTAGCCAGAGAAACATAAGTGTGTATCTTATGATCAGAAATCCAGTCCCATGGAGTACAAACATTTTGACACTCAGACATGGCTAGCCATCCATTTGAGACAGGCCTTCCAACATAATCTCTCAAACATGCCTTGATGATGTCATCCACTATAAATTGTCCAACAGCCATGTAGAAGTCAGATTTGTGCAGTGATGCTTCTGTTAAGTATTGCGTTCTCTAGCTGGTGTACCTAGTTACCAAAGAGCACTAATCTCACTATTGTCAAATAATGTGTGGGTGTAGTCAGATGAATATGAGTATGTATCCTATTTTCAGCTATCCATTTCCATGGAGGAAAAATACATTGATAGTCGTGCATGACAACATTTTCTCACATACATGCTCTGCTGATGTCATCAGCTATAAAGTGTTGTCAGACACTACAAAACAGACTTGTGTTGTGGTGCTTGCATTAAGTACTTTCCTTTGGAATTAGGTAGGGGCTCTGTTCTCTTGTTCACTTGGTTTACATTCAAGAGACGATATTAGACCAGGATGTGAGACATTTCTACAACCATCTTCTTTTCACCAGACACTACTGATGTCATCAGCTATAAAGTGTTGGACACTACAAAAGCCAGACTTGTGTTGTGGTGCTTGTGTTACGTACTGTGCTTTGTAAATAGTTAGGAACAGGTTATATTCCCACTGTGGTCATTTGCTCTGTGTGTCTGTGTTCACTTGGTTGACATTCAAGACACCATTTTAGATCAGGATGTCAGATACTGCTGCTACCACTTTCTTCTCATTGGATACTGCTTATGTCATCAGCTATAAAGTCTTGTCATACACTATAAAAGCCAGACTTGGGCTATGGCACTTACGTTAAGTGTTGTGCTTTGGAAATAGGTAGGGGTTCTATTCTTACTGTGGTCATCTGGTTTGCAACAGTCAATGTAGTGACAATTTTAGAATGACATGTGAGTCCACAGCTATGTCAGACCCTCCTCCAACCATATTTTTACAGACACTGATGATGTCATCTTGTATAACATGCACTCTGACAGTATTTGAGACAAAGCTACGCTGTGCCAGTAACATTAACTATTGTGTTTTCAAGCTACTTTTTCTACATATATAGGGGTTCTAATCTCACAGTAGGCAACTTGAGTGTGTATACATCCAAATATTACTTCTGAGACAATTTTACACAGACATGTTACTCCACATCCATGTTAGACACGCCTCCCAACATGTTTATCTCAGCATACAATGATGCTAGCATACTCACAAAGTCCATTGTCACAGTGTTAAAGTCAGACATATGTGATTGTGCTACTGTTACACTGCATGTAATTCATCATCTATACCTACACACGTGTAATGCTCTAATTAGGCCCAGTTGTGTGTGTGTGTGTGTGTGAGGGGGGGGGGTTGGTGGTACATTATGGTCATTGTGCAATCTTTGGAATTGTTCTTCATTTCACTACCACTTAGGAGAACCTTTCATATAGCCCCATGCATCCACCATTGTCCTTTTTCCTCTAGACACATGTCATCCTTCTTGCAGAGGAGTGGAGGATGTTCTCATGTCAAATATGCATACACATATCATGAAGCAGAGTCCTTCCATGAGCATCTCTGCAAGACATCTCCAGACCACTACATGTGTGATTGTAATTCTGTCATGGTATGGTGCACATGTCCCATCTTGGCAGTGGCAGTGGCAGTGGCAATATATAATGCAGTCCAGCAAAATACACACAGGCACCCAATAGTCTTACTATCTTCCATAGTAGAGATCTAGGGAGTTAGTTTTAAATGGTATAGTAATGGCTAATGGATAGCACAGTGATGCATCGGTAGTGTTGTCACCTCACAGCAAGAGGTTCTCCAGTTTGATTCTCGGCTGGGGTACCTTCTGTGTGGAGTCTGCATGTCATCCCTGTGGTCATGCGGGTTTCCTCTGGGTGCTCCGGTTTCCTCCCAAGTTACAAAGACGTGTCTGGAGCCTTTCTCCCAGGCTTCCACTGAAAATTGGCTTTGTTCCAAGTCGGACTTTCCCGATTAACAAATGTTAAATAAATAAATAAAAAAGAAATAAATCATTATGTGATGTTGGCTGTTAGCCTAATAATGTCCTATGAACGTATCAGCAGTTGACATTTCAATGTTCCTGTCATTGATGTGCTGTATTGAGGTATGGATGTACAGCAGGGCTACAAGAGGGTATTACAATCTGTGATGTGAGCTAATGTGTTGATGGCCACTGCTGATATCCCATCACATGATCCTTCTCTAACAACTGTAATGATATGCCTCCCAAGAGCTGTTGACATGGTATGATACAGTGTTATGTTTATTGTTGGCTTATTAGGACATATCTTGTTGTAGTGGAGCAGGTCAACACTCTACACAGTTCACATTCTACCATCACAACGACACTTGCAGTATAGCACAGGTGTGCATACATACCCATCATTAAATGCTCTGTGACACATCAATATAAATTTGCATTGATTACATGGGCACATGTCTCATTTCATCCACATGTTGTTATGCAGTTATATATACACAATAGTTTTTCACATGTTTTGATTCAATTGCAACCTTGCGTAAGTCATTATCTGTGCAGTTGTGTTATTATTCCCAGGTGGTTAGATGCACCATCATGTAAGCGTTAGCATTTGTGTCAGGAAATGTTCTACATGAGCCACAAGCAACTAGTTTGTAATGTGTCCTTATATGGCATCAGGGCGCTCAAACACAGCTTTTCCATGACACACAGATAGGCATATGTTGTGCAATTGATGTAATTATGTGACAATTATATTACTGTATGAATAGTACCAGTGTGTGGAATGTGATGAATAACCAAGTTTTGTATTTGGAGATCTTTGCACAAATCATATATTCCAATAAATGTAAAATATTAAGGGGGAATACACAATTAAGCACAAAGCTGTTAGTAGATGCTACCAGATATACTCAACCAGAGAAAATATACAATCTGCTAGCTTGACAGTTTGGCTCACATGTCACCTCCCTTTTGCCACTAGCCATCAGCTAAAGTATACATACAAACATTACTCAGTTTTTACTCTCAGGAGGGCAGCTCATCTGTGTACTCTCTATGGCTAATAATGCAGAATAAATGAGCCCTGACAACATCTCAGGTTGCCTATAGCATGACTTAAAACCTGACATAGCAGACACAGTTGGATCCCTACATCAACACAACCTTCAGATAGCCTGTGTTTTCATAGAAGGGTGTACTGCAACATGCGTCCTACTGACTGGGAGGGAAACATCACCTGAAGAATGGAGTTATAGACCCATACTCCTGACTCTCCTCATCTGTGAGGTAGATCAATGAGTCATCATGAACCTTCTCAAAAAGAACACAAGTAATCTACCAACTGTGTATATCTATTTGATGGCTTCACAAAAGTCACCAGGGGCATGCATGATGAAATCACTATCATCCTGAGTAACTTGACCTGGTCAAGCCATTTGACACAAATCCACAGTCAGGTATTACATATAAAGTGTCTCAAGTGAGCATAAAACCCTATGTCACCAAGTGGGTATACAACTGGATTACATACGTGACATCATCATCATCTTCTTTCGGCTGTTCCCATTAGGGGTCGCCACAGCAGATCATCTGTTTCCATTTCTTCCTCTCCTCTGCATCATGCTCTTTCACACCAACCGCCTGCATGTCCTCTCTCACCACATTCATAAACGTTATCTTAGGCCTTCCTCTTTTCCTCTTACCTGGCAACTCCATCCTTAGCATCCTTTTCCCAATATACCCAGCATACCTCCTCAGCACATGTCCAAACCAAAGCAATCTCACCTCTCTTGCTCTGTCTCCAAACTGTCCAACCTGAGCTGATCCTCTAATATACTAATTCCTAATCCTGTTCATTCTAGTCACACCCAGTGCAAATCTTAACATCTTTAACTCTGTCACATCCAGCTCTGACTACTGCCTTTTCGTCAATGCCACCGTCTCCAACCTATATAACATAGCTGGTCTCACTACCCTCTTGTAGACCTTCCCTTTCACTCTTACTGGTACCTGTCTGTCACAAATCACTCCTGACACTCTTCTCCAACCATTCCACCCTGCCTATACTCTCTTCTTCACCTCTCTTCCACACTCACCATTACAATGAACTGTTGATCCCAAGTACTTAAACTCATCCACCTTTACCAACTCTACTCCCTGCATCCTCACCATTCCTCTACCCTCCCTCACATTTACACACATGTATTCTGTTTTAGCCCTGCTGACCTTCATTCCTCTCCTCGCTAAAGCATATCTCCACCTCTCCAGGGTCTCCTCAACCGGGTCCCTACTCTCACTACATATCACAATGTCATCTGCAAACATCATAGTCTACGGGGCCTCCTGTCGGATCTCATCTGTCAACCTGTCCATCACCACTGCAAATAAGAAAGGACTCAGAGCTGATCCTTGATGTAATCCTACCTTAAACGTATCTGTCACTCCCACCGCAGTCCTCACCAATGTCACACTACCCCCATACATATCCTCTACAACTCTTACATACTTCTTTGCCACTCCCGACTTCCTAATACAATACCACAACTCCTCTCTAGGCACCCTGTCATATGCTTTCGCTAAGTCCAGAAAGACACAATGCAACTCCTTCTGACCTTCTCTGTATTTCTCCAACAACACTCTCAGAGCAAATATTGCATCTGTAGTGCTCTTTCCTGGCATGAAACCATACTGCTGATCACTAATCATCACCTCCCTTCTTAACCTAGCTTCCACTACTCTTTCCCATAACTTCAAGCTGTGACTGATCAATTTTATCCCTCTGTAATTACTGCAGCTCTGCACATCACCCTTATTCTTAAAGATAGGTACCAAAACACTTTTTCTCCACTCCTCGGGCATCCTCTGACTTTCCAAAATTTCATTAAACAATCTGGTTAAAAATTCCACTGCCATTTCACCTAAGCACCTCCATGCTTCCACTGTTATGTCATCTGGGCCAACAGCCTTTCCATTCTTGATCCTCTTCATAGTGGTCCTTACTTCCTCCTTGCTAATCTGTTTCACTTCCTGATTCACTATCCCCACATCATCCAACCTTCTCTCTCTCTCATTCTCTTAATTCATCAACCCTTTAAAGTACTCTTTCCATCTACTCAACATACTCTCCTCACTTGTGAGTACGTTTCCCTCACTATCCTTTATCACCCTTACCTGCTGCACATCTTTCCCAGGTCTGTCCCTCTGTCTAGCCAATTGGTACAGTTCCTTTTCTCCCTCTTTAATGTCCAATCTCTCATACAACTCTCCATATGCCTTATCCTTAACCTTCGCCACCTCTGTCTTTGCCATGCATCTCATCTCCTTATACTCATGTCTACTTTCTTCATCTCTTTGACAATCCCACTTCTTCTTTGCCAGCCTCTTCCACTGTATACTCTCCTGTACTTCCTCATTCCACCACCAGATTTCCTTATCCTCCTTCCTCTGTCCAGATGTCACACCAAGCACCTTTCTAGCCATCGCCTTACTAGCTCTGCTGTAGTTACCCAGCTATTCGGTAATTCTTCACTGCCTCCCAGTGCCTGTCTTAAGTCTTCCCTGAACTCCACCTCACAATCACTCTTTTTTAACTTCCACCATTTAATCATTGGCACTGCTTTCACACTCCTCCTCCTCTTCTTTATCACCGTCATCCTACAGACCACCATTCTAAGCTGCTTAACTAAACTTTCCCCTGTCACCACTTTACAGTCTCCAGTCTCCTTCAGAATGGCCCTCTTACATAGGATATAATCCACCTGTGTGCATATTCCTCCACTCTTGTACGTCACCCTATGCTCCTCTGTCTTCTTAAAATACGTATTCACCACAGCCATGTCCATCCTTTTCGCAAAATCCACAATCATCTGACCTTCTGCATTCCTCCCCTTAACACCCTACCTTCCCATCACTTCCTCATCCCCTCTGTTCACTTCACCAACATGCCCATTGAGGTCCGCTCCAATCACTAGTCTCTCACCCCTGGGTACACTCACCATATGCACTAACAACATTCATCATTACACCATCAATTTCAAGCTTCATAAACATTACTCTATCAGACACTCTCTTCACCTCCAAAACATTCTTGGCATACTGTTCCTTTAGGATAACCCCTACCCCATTTATCCTGCCATCCACACCATGATAGAACAATTTGAATCCACCTCCTATACACCTAGCCTTACTTCCCTTCCATCTGGTCTCTTGCACACACAATATATCAACCTTCCTTCTTTCCATCATATCATCTAGCTCTCTCCCTATACCAGTCATACTGCCAACATTCAAAGTTCCTACCCTCATGACTACACTCCTAAACTTCCCCCTCTCTTCCTGCCTTTTGGCATGCCTTCCCCCTCTTCTTCTCCTTCGGCCAACAGTAGCTCAACTTCCACCAACACCCTGTTGGCTAACAGTACTGGTGGCAGTCGTTGTTAACCCGGGCCTCAACCGATCCGGTATGGAAATATGAAATGTTCTCCACATAAGTAATTTGGAAGGGGTTTTACGCTGGATGCCCTTCCTGATGCAACCCTCCCCAATTATCCGGGCTTGGGACCGGCACAAAGAAATGCACTGGCTTGTGCATCCCCAGTGGCTGGGTTCATATGTGACAGATAATGTCAAAGTGTGTGAAGTCACCTCTATCTAGAGTCCAATGACCAGGTCTGTACCTCAGGTTTCTGTACTAGGCCCTTTCCTGTTCAGTATTTAAGTATCAAATGTCAAGACTAACTTATGCATTCTTTGTCTACTCAGATTTGTGGATAACTGCAAATTTTGGACAATCATCGAATCCAAATGTATTATTGGTATACTACAGACAGCATTATACACACAAAGGATTGCTGCCTCAACCATGGAGACACAGTGGATGAACAAAAATCATGGGTGGATTATTTCCTTTATGAAAGCAAATACACAAGCTAATTAAAATATAGACATCACACCCCTGTGAGCACACCCCTATGAGCAGACCAAGTGGCCTGTGACTTGTTTACTCAGATAGATGTATGTGGAACAAATACCAGCATGTGCCCACAGTGGTGACTAATCCGTTGTATGCAGCATAACTCTTGAGTATGTGTGGGACATCCACATCAAAGGGCATTATAGTTTCATTGTTCTCAGCCCACATCACACCAATAATTGCATACAATGCAATCTTTTTCATGTACCTCCCAACATATTTTCACGGATAATTTACTCAACTGTACTCAACTGTATCACTTTTTCCACAGTGAGTTGCCAGTCATCTTATTAACCATACCTAAGTATACTTTTTGATGCATAACCATTAGGGGTTGAGTGTGCAGAACCCCCTTCAAGGAGTTATACAAGATGTATGTGTGATACTTGTACCTGTGATGCACACAGTAAATACATGGCTGATTGACAGCATTGATGGCGAGGGTTACATTCATGCAAGTATGGATTGTGGCATATATATGCCACGCAAACCTGTCAACTAGCCAGGATTGCTCTTAACTACAACCAAAGGTGTAGTAATGTGTCTCTTAACACCTCCAAAAGATGTCAGTTTTCGAGGAAAGCATGTTTGATTCTCCTCATGGATTACTGACAAATCATGACAGTTGTACAAGTGTGTTCTTGCAGAACCATCTATAACAACTTATAATCACATATGTGATGTCAGTGACACAGATTAAAGGTGGTATTATTCTGATATTGTCCATGATTGTGTATCTTCTGTCTACTGCTGTCCATGAGCCTGTTGCTATGTTTCTTGTTTGTTCGAGACCTATGCTGACATTGCATTTATATTCAGGGAACTCATTTTGCACAGCTTCACAGTATGCACCTGTTGTATATACTATCCTTGATAAATGTCCTCTCCAGTGATCATGTCAGGATGCTTTTATCAAGAAACATTTTCTCCATTGATACGTGACTTTTTGTGACAGTCACATGATATACAATAACTGTGCTGATATGACTACACTCACACAGAAGGAGTGAACAGCAGTATGTACTTATTATGTAGATACAGTATGAGATTACTGTTCATGCTATAACTATCTTGTCCTTGTGGTGTACATACATTGACATGCCCTCATTTGCTGTACATTACCACATTTCAACTGTGCTCTTCCCATGTGTTCATTCCTTCAATTCATGTATCTGTTCCTTTTCAAAACACACTCTTCCCTTGAATACTTAATTCTAATTCAGTCTATGTACCCTTGCTGATCACTAGCAAAACTTCTATTCAGTATGCATAAAGCAGGGTTGCACACTACTCTGCACTGACTACAATTTCATAAATGTGTTACAATTACATGCATTGCTTTATACTAAACCCCAGTAGTCATTGTGGCTTTCCACGCAATCCTGTAGACCTAGTTTGCCCACAGATAAACAGGTTAGCATGTTGCAGGTTTTGTGTTGCTTTACACATTTTCCTGGCCAGCAACACTATACACTTGTATTTGTGTAAGCATGGTGCATGGAATGCATATGCAATTAATGCTGCAGCTCATCTTCTACTACGTAAACTCCATTTAGGCTTTGCACTAAGCCTACACCGCGTTATTGAATCCCCAGGAATGTGTTCTACTGCTTAATTGCATGTGTAATTTACAGATCCCTTTTATCGGCTAAGGCATATTGTATGAAATATGTCTAATTTTTGTCAGGGCCCTATGAACTTATAGGTTTTATGTGAGGAGCAAGCTTCATGGTGACATGCACAGAACAAGAATCTTGAAATGTATTCACTGCAATATGCAAATTTTCTTTTATCCAGCCACAGATTCTGAAATATTCCATTTATTTATGTATTTTTTTTCTTTAATTTTAATGTAGCTTTTTATTTTCCCACAGATTTTAATGGCCTGTGTACATGTACAATTTCCTGTATAAAGCAATGCTATTATTCATGAGTGATGTTTGTGAAGAAATATTAGAGTAGGGATTCAGGTTTACTCTAGCTTATGATAACTGAAGTTATTTTGGAGGACATATTTCCAGACTGTTTTTTTTCCCTTAACCGACTGTTTTGAATAGGGTAATGAAAGGGCTTTGATTTTTGTTTTCTTTGAAGAGTGGAAGGGTTAGTTAAGAAAATCACTTCAGCCTTTATCCTGTTCACACACTTTTGTGCTGTATCTGTGCCTATCCCTTCTAGCATTTCAGAAAATTATCTACTCTCCTTAATTTGTGAAAAAGGTTAGTTAGTTCTTTATTAGAAGTTTCCTAAAAGTCACAAGGTGAATCCTCCTACTTTGTCCACCAATTATCTGTGAAGTTTTTCAGTCACGCATTCTCCTATGGAGGTCTGAAATACTAAGATTAACCAGCTGATGTGTAACACTTTTATTCTCTGGGTCTGATAAATCTTATATGTCTACTTACCAGACTGAAGTATTCACTCAATAGTCTTCTTTCATCTTCCTTCTCATATTCATAGTTGATTACTAGGGTAATGACACAAGAGCCTTCACAAGCCTAGCCAATAATACCCAGGATATGAGAATGTTATATATTAATTCCCCAGATATGGGATGGGGCAGTATTAGTACAGTGGGTTATTAGATGTTGGAGCCCTGAGTCAGTTTACAGACTGCCTCTGTCCATAAGGGACATGTTGCGTACCCCACATGTGAATTTACAGTTCCCCATCCATTTATCCAAACTCTTTTGAAGACAGTGAAGAACGAGTTTTGTTTTACGAAGATGGGAAGTTTATTCTATAGACAAGGTAGCCTTTGAGATATGAATTTGTGTCTCTATCAAGTTCTGTTAGAGTCACAAATAAGGTTCAGGTCCATGGAACGTGTAACCCTCTTCTAATTTTTCTTGTGAATATGTAACATTTTCATCAGGTTGGGATCAGAGAATGGCTTGTAAGTCAGGCATAAGTCACCTCTCAGTAAACTATATGAGATAGAGTAAAGTGATAGGGCCTTTAGTCAGTCTGCATAAGCCACGTGTCTTAAGCTTTGTATTTTTAGTGAGAAACATCTGGGACCACTCCAGATGGTGTAAGTGATTGGTTACAAGGGAGCATTGTACTTGCTTATGGGCTTGATGAGAGCTGAGTGCAATGGCACTATGACTTCATTTGGTCTTGATGCCATGCCTTTATTTATAAGTTAAACCACACAGAAGGATTTCATCATTACTGTAGCGACCTGGAGGTCAAAGTTCAGATTACTATCTATCTGCCTTCCTTGGTTCTTCACCACTGGATCTACTTTTAGGGGGTGCACAATATTATAATTTGTAGGGCTATCTGATTTACCAAAGAGTATGATCATGCATTTTTTAGCATTTAATCTCAGGCCATGATTTTAGTACTAGCCATTTGTCATTTTTAGGCTTGTTTGTATGTTGTCATCTCCATTTGGGGATTCAGTGATTGCTCCCAGCTTAAAGTTGTCGGTGAACTTGGTGAGCCAGAGGTCTCCAACAGTGGTCTTCACTTCAGCGAAGTATACACCAAACAGGAGGGTTCCCAACACTGAGTACTGTGGAACACTGCTAGTAACAGGTTTCTTATCGGAAGTAGATTCACGCATCCATGTGTCCTGTCAGTGAGCCAGTTTGCAATTCACTTGATGATGCAGGAGTTTATGCCTAACTCAATAACTTTATCTGAGACCCAAGTGGAGGATTGTGTCAAAAGCTTTGACCAGGTCTAGATAAGGGGTGTGTACTATTTTGCTCTCACAAATGGCCTTAGTGAATTTCTTGAAGAAGTCCACCAGAATAAGCAGGCAAGGCCTCCTTTTGGCAAAGCCAAATAGGGTTTGGTCCAGTGTTTGGAGATTTTTATATGTCATTTTTGATCAGGTCCATGATAATTATTTCTATGGCCTTGCAAATAAGACTGGTCAATCTTATGGGTCTGTTGTTCCCTGGGTCAGGTGATGGGTCCCCGTTGTGCAGAAGGATAAGTGTTTCAGTCCTATATTCCTCTGTGACAAAGTCCATCTGGAGGCTACAGTTAAAGAGGTATTTTAGTGGCCCTAATACATTCTGTTTTAAGCTATTTAAGAAGCATCTTGGAATGCTGTCAGTGCCCATGGAGGCTGTGTTTTTGGCTTTAGCAGGTACAGTAAGGAACTGTTCCCTCATAATGACCAGTAGGGGAATGCTTGCAAATATTTCTTTGGTAGGAGGTGATGGAGGGGAGAAGTTTGAACTGAACTTGTCAGTTAGCAGGTTTGCTATAGTTTCAGGCTAGGTATAAGTGCTGCTGTTCATGATTAACTCGGCATGTTATTGAGTGTTTCCTCTGAGGTTACAATCATAATTAAAAAAAGCCTTATGGTTACCATTCACCAGGGAGGCTATCTTTGCCATGTAATTTACTTTGGCAGGTTTTACCAGTTCTCTAATTTGTTTGTTTAGACTGATGAGTGCCTTTTTGCACTGTTTTGTCTGTTACTTCTTGACTTTGGAGAAGATGTTTTGTTTTTCCTTTGGTTGAATAGCCTACTTATGCTAGGGGTCCACCAGAGTGGGTTATTTTTGCCAGTAATTATAGGTTTGACTTGGACAAATACTGCCTTCTCTAAGTAGCTATGAATGTGGTTGTACAGTGCTTTTGTGTACAGCTCAAAGTAGGCCTCAGTGTTGTCTAGGTTTGGAGGGGCTTAGAAGTTTAATAAGCTGTCACTTAGTTTTTGGTAATTGGTTTGGTGACAAAGGGAGATACTGCCAGCACAGCTATCTGGAATTTTTTAAATAACTATATGTCATTTGTGAATATCCACACAATCTACATAAGATGCTTGTGTTACAAATGTATTAGAACTGTATGGCATGTGCATTTCAAACTGCTGATGCAGAAGAGTGCGTTGAAAAGGTTTTTGTAAAGTGTTTGAAATATATCCACAGTATACACTAGTAGAAAAGAACAGAAATGTACATGTACTATTGTAACTGTGTAGATGTATGTATTTTAACAGTGGAAAGTGGAATATAGGAGGTTAACCTCAGTCTAGTAAATTTTAGAAAAATAGCTGAAATTACATTACTTTATCGGCTAGGCCGGAGACAGAGTCTGTGCTGAGAGGCCTTCTGTATTATCTTGGAAGTGTTTTATTGTTTTATGACTTCCAGCATTTGACAAAGATCTGAGGAAAAGCCCTTGTCTATGTATTTTTGTATGTAGATGCTAAATATTGCTAGCTTCTAGCAGTGGGGGTTTCATCTGGGATAGAATCAGATGACGAGAAATGATGTAATTCTGCCAGCTATCCCAGGAGTAATATTTGAGATATTAACTTGAGAACTCTCTGAGAGAGACACTGCATTCTGTATTCTGTCTTTGACCTGACAGAAACAACTAGAAAAGATCCATTTACCACATCTGCCATGCTCTGTAAATTTCTAGGGAATAACAACCCTCTTAGATATAGTCAGGAATATAGCAAAGCTTAATTTAGATATTTTTCTTCATTTATTTGAAACTGTCCTACAATGTTGTTTTAAATATTTCCTGTGATTTTGAATTCTGATGTCACTGTAATATATATTTAGTATTGTTGTGTTCATCATTTGTTTATTATTAAATATATTTAAACATTTCATTGTGGCTGATCTGAATAGAGATAATTAAGTTCTGAGAGTACTTGCATATTTATTTGGTGACACTGTGGGCCACTCCTAATAGCCTTGCTCTTGGTCAAACAACCATTTGCTTTAATTGTAACATTATACAGTAAGATTGGACACCATCTGTTAAGGGCCTTAAAGTAGATTATAAGGAGCTGGGTGGTGGCAGTGATAACTTTCTTATGGTCAGGGCAAAGCGAGTAAACTTGTGCCAGCCTTTCGTGTGTGTGTGTGTGTGTGTGTGTGTGTGTGTGTGTGTGTGTGTGTGTGTGTGTGTGAGTGTGTCAGCTACATGGGCAAGGGCACAAAGCACTGGTTGGAAAGAGAAGGTAATGGAGGTCTTGGCTTGACCACTCGGCTGAGATCTCATCTCTATAGCTGTGCCAGTGTGGAGTCTTATTGGGATCTCGAGAAAGAGGAAGAAACCAGCCCTGGTCTCTGTGTGCTCTTAAGGGAAATTCCACTTCATGCAGAGAGCTGCATCTAGTAATGCATGCGTATCTTGTCATCCTCTCAGTGTACGTCCTCCACTGGTGCCAGTAGTGAGATTGAGGCTGTTTGATTACTGGTTCCGTGGTGGGGCGTCACAGGCTTTAGCAAGGTTCTTAACAGGTTTGGAGTGTGATGAAGGTTCTAGGTTAGTTTTAATACTAAAGGGGATCATTTTGTGGTCAGATCATGGGGGAGTTAATGCACAGGAGGGAGCCCCCCCCCCCCATATTCATGAGTACTCGGTCTTCGATATCTGTACTTCTACTTGGGGAGCTAACTAGTTGCTCCAGGATGTTTGCATTGGGGAGCTAACTAGTTGCTCCAGGGTGTTTGCATTGACATAGTCCAAAAAAACCTCTGAGCAAGTGAATTATTGTTTATGGAGGGGTAGTTGAAATCACTCATAAGTATGGTGTTAAGCTGAATGTTAAGAGATTCTAGAGGATCTGTAGCTGGCAAGGATATGCTAGGAGGTCACACCTATGGTTATCTGGGCATGGATCAGCTCATGCAAGTTGTTGGGGCAGTCTAACAGTGTGCTTGTCTTTTATAAACACTAAGACACCTCCTCCCTTTATTTTATACTGAGTTGAGGAGGATCAAAATGTAGGAAAGGCATTACAGCCTTTGATAGCCGGGGTGCTTTCCGTGGTTCTGAACCATGTTTCTATGACTGCAAATATGTCTGCATTGTCCAGGGTGTGGAGTGCTTCCAGGGAGTGCATTTGTTTATTTGGACTCCTAGCATTGATCAATAGTACCTTTAGGTAGTCATGCGTGATCTTTTTTCATTTTTTTTATTTTTTTTTATTTATTTATTTATTTTTTATGTTGGAGGGTTTAACAGCTTGGCACAGCATAAAAAGGGAACTATGGGGATAGTTATTTATTTATTATTTATTTTTTATTTATTTTATTTTTTTATTTTTATTTTACATTTGTTGACTGGGCTAGTCTAGCTGGACATGTATCCGTTTACAGTAGAGGCCCGGGGAGAAAAGCTCCAGTACAGGCAAGCAACAATGATATATCACAAAAAATTAATATGCACAAAAATATACAAGGTAAAAAAGAGAAATTGCAAAAAATCTAAATACTTAAAAGTAGAGATAAAAAAAGAAAATAAATAAAAGCATAGTACTAGTAGATAGACAACATTTTTCTCAGTATCCAGAAGCCAGGTGGTGACAAGTGCATACCATCTCTGGCAAAGCATCATGGTTTGTCAATCATGTCTCCCCAGTCTGACAGACACTGGATCCCAATGTTGTGACTCCTGCAAGCAAAGCCAATTATTTAAAATTTAATCATTTTTTTGCTAGTACTGTGGCATCATCACTAGATGCTACTCAAGGCCTGATTCATACTCACCTGAGACACATATTCAGAGAGCTCCATCATCTCTTTCTTCGTTAAAGTCTAGTGAGGTAAGTCTTAGGTCATTTAAAGACCTACGTACATCTGGCTGATCCTGGTTCCAGACAGATAGCTCACTGTGATCTTCTTCTTGTTTAGCATGGTAATGGGGACATCAGAATGTCATGCAATTGAATCCCCAATAGCTAGAATGTTTGGCTGTGTGGTGTGTAGCCTTATAGTCTTGGAAGTGGGGTTACTATGAATTTCAGAGTTATATGTTGTGTGAGGCACTGTCTGATGTTCATCATGTTACACTGCTGCAGTCATTACACTTCGGTTATCCTGCCATCAGGCGGTCCCGCAGTCAGCTAGAGTTCCAAAGTCCTGGTCCGGCGTCGGTTGCTGTCGCCTCCTCCCTGACGTCAGTGCACCAGGGGTATATAAGATGCCTCCAATGCCATTTTCTTCAGTCTTTCTTGCCACGCGGTGCCTGAAGCAGAAGCAGTTCGCAAGTGCCGGTCAGCCGACTCCTGAGATTTTCGAAGTCGAATTTCAGATCTGAAGTCTTCGATAAAGCTAAGTACTCCATTGGAGAAGCTTTTTTTCTTGCCTCAGACTGATGTCAGAAAAAGTTAATAATTGTATTTCTTGTGGGAAGCAAATACATCATAAGGACTTCCACTATTACTGTATTCAATGCCTAGGCCTCTGATCACGACGTCACTAGTTGTCGGTTTTGTGCTAGATTTAACAAAAGCACTATAAAAAGACGTTTTGATTTTGCTTTGCACTACTTTGGCCGAAGGTTCAATTATACTATGCCGTTGGATCAATCGATGACCGCAATACCGAAAAAACGCAAAGACAAGGATAAAGACAGGCATCCGAGGTCCAAAACCGACGACGAAACCTCTTCTAGGCCAGTCACCGGTTCACCAGTTCTCATTGAGGCGCTTTCGCAGCCCCTGACACCCACTACCTCAGAGCCACAGGCTGCCTCCGACTCCCACGTGGAGATAACTAGGCCTCTGGAAACAAGGTATTGGGCCTACGGAAACTAATCCCTCAGATGGGTCCAGAGCCGCTGAGCAGGCATCGGCTTCTGAGGGTGTTTTCAGACCTGCACAACTTACCATTAAAGCAACAGCCAAGACAAAAGTACCATTAAAGACAAGGAAGCAAGTACAGCATTCTCCTGGACAGTCCTCCATGCCTAAGAAACAGATGCTTAAAATGGCTGAAGACCTCATTACCCTAATCAGGGGTTCCCATCCCCCTCCTGAGAAAAGGCCTAGGCAGGATGCAGACTATGATTCCTCTGATGAGGTTTCCATTTCCTCTGATTCCTCTTCAGACCAAGGATACTCTCTATCCCCCTATGAGGACTCTGATGCTAAAGAATATATCACTTCAGCCTCTCCTCCTGAGGATTATTCTTTTGGGGAAACTTTACATGCCATGAGGGAACATTTCCATTGGGAAAGTCAGGGTTACTCAGAATCCAAGAAAAGGCACAGGGATTTCCTTTTATTGCCTCAGCACAGGCCCCTGGCTATTCCGCCTGTGCTAGATATTGTGGATGATGTGTTCTCTGAATCCAGCTTATCTCCTGATTTTTTGCCCCCTGCACCAGCCAAGCCAGATAGGTATTATAACGTCCCTGACTCTCACAAGTTCCTTTATAAAAACACTTCTGCTGATCCAGAAACTATTTCCCAGGGTCCAAAAGGGGTTAAGGCTTCCATTGCAAAAAATCCAGTACCCTCTGACAGAGATTCCAGAGCTTTGGATAGATGGGGGAAGAAAGTATACACTTCTGCAACTTTAGCAGTAAGAGCTTTAAATTGCCAGTTTCACATGCTTAAGTACCAACAATATTTAATGGCTCAGTTAAAACAGAAAATGCTTGCAAGCTCAGAAGCTCCTGATTGTAAAGAAATGCAGGATTTATTGCATGCAGTTGAACAGGTGGGAAAACATACTCTGCAGTGTGGTTTTGATTCTTTAGAGGCCTCTTGTAGAGCCGCATTTACAGGTTCTGTGATTCGAAGACATGCTTGGTTAAAAGAATAGAGTTTAATGATCATGTTAAGGGAAAATTATTGGATGCTCCTTTACAGCATGATACCTTGTTTGATGTTAAGGCAGAAGAGGTGTTAAAGAAAATGGAGGATAAAGCTAAATCTATGCAAACAGTCAAAGATTTCTTACAGGTACAGCCACCTCGATTTAGCAGAAATTGGCCAACAAAGAATTGGTCCTTTCAAGTGTCAGACAGGCCACAGAGAGGCAGATACAGACGCCCAAGAGGCAGATCTCAACCCCAAGGCTCAAACAGACAATGACAGTGGGGCACCTCAACCCCAAAAGGAGGTGAGGACAAGTCTCAACCTTACAGGAAACAGTCCCAATGAAATTCCCCTTCGTACGCCAAGCACTTCCCTTTTGGAAGCCCCCTTAGGGGGAAAACTAGCACTTTTTTCACAAAACTGGCAAACAATCACCCAAGACAAATGGGTACTGAATATTGTGTCTCAAGGTTACAGGTTCCACTTTCATACTTTACCAAGGCTAAAAGAAATGCCAGACCTGCCACAAAATCAATGGGCAGAGACACAAAAATAAATTTCAGCCCTCATGGACATGAGAGCTATTCAAAAAGTACCACAACAGGAACAAGGACAAGGATTTTACTCAAGACTCTTCCTGGTCCCAGAAAGGACAAGGCCTGGAGGCCCATACTAGACCTTCCAATTCTAAATACTTACCTGGATATTCCGAAATTCAAAATGTTGACATTACAGCGGCTTCTACCCATGCTGGGCAAGAAGGCTTGGCTTGTTACTCTGGACCTCAAAGAGGCATACCTGCATGTCCCTATCAGACAAAATTGCAGAAGATACCTCAGATTCAAAGGCTTATCTACTGTGCCCAGGGTCTTCACAAAGTGCCTGGCACCAGTAATTGCACTTTGCAGACAAAAAGGAATTCAAATATATCCATACCTGGACGACTGCCTCATTCAAGCAAAGACAAAGGACATTCTTCTACAGCATCTGGCGTTTGTAAAAAGGTTGCTAATTTCTCTAGGGTACACAGTAAATGAAAAGAAGTCAAAACTAGTGCCCTCACAACAGATTATATTCCTGGGTGTCAGCTTAAATACAATGGCCCAGATTGCTTACCTCACGCCAGACAAACAAGTTCAACTAACTCAATATTTTCAATTACTGGCAAAACAGTCCCATCTCCCTGCAAGAAAAATTCTGCAGGCCCTGGGATTCATGGCATCCTGCATACTACTAATACCATATGCCAGGCTGCATATGAGGAAATTACAATGGTACCTAAAAAGTGTTTGGACTCAACACTCTCACAGTTTAGAAGCAGTAATACAAATGATTCCCTGCCTACAACAGGAGATTCGATGGTGGGCACAGGCATGTCACCTAAACAAGGGTCAGCCTTTTACCCTACCCACAGCCAGGCAGACTCTAACAACAGATGCTTCGGATTACACCTGAGGAGCACACATGGCAGGAAAATGCATTCAGGGCAAGTGGACCACAGACCAGATGCATCTTCACATCAATCAAAAACAGATGTTGGCTGTTCAAAATGCCCTAACAGCTTTCAAGGACCTTCTGCATCCAGGACAATTATTACTGAAGACAGACAACACCACAGTAATATGGTATATAAACAAGCAAGGGGGCACTGATTCTTATCCCCTATGCAGGCAAGCCATGACCTTGTGGAACACAGCTCTAACATATCAAGTTCACCTGCAAGCACAATTCCTGCCAGGAAAGAAAAATACTCTGGCAGACGATCCAAGCAGAAACATCATGGACCCTCACGAATGGAAATTGAATCCACAAATCTTCAGCATGGTAATACAAAAATGGGGATGCCCAGACATAGATCTTTTGGCCTCCCCACTGAATTGCCAACTACCAAAATTCTGCACAAGGACTTATCACACACAAGCATGGAAAGTGGATGCTCTTTTGTTCAGCTGGAAAAGCCTAAAAGTATATGCCTTCCCGCCACTGCCTCTCCTTTCAAAGGTACTCCTAAAAGCCAGACAAGAAAAACCACAGATGATCCTGATTGCTCCAGACTGGCCATGTCAGCACTGGTACCCTATCTTAAGGAACTTAGCTCAAGGCCCACCATGGATTTTGCCTCAAATTCCACACCTTCTGACTCAACAAAACAATCAGATCCTGCACGGTCAGCTCAAAACCCTAAACCTGGCTGCATGGTAGATTCATTAGTCAAACAGGCAACACCTCTCTCTAAAGCTGTTATGAATGTCATTTTGGAGGCCAGGAGGCCTAGTACCAGGAAAGATTACTCAGAAAAATGGAAGAGATTCTGCGCCTGGAACCAGGCTGAAAGCCTTGACCCTCTTGTCCCAAACATTCCTCAGATTTTACAATACTTAACTGAGATACTGGACAGAGGCCTATCCTTCTAATCAATTAAGATCCATACTTCTGCCATTTCAGCACATTACAACACGGATCCTCCTTTATTCTCTCATCCCTTGCTAAAGCAGTACCTCAGAGGGGCTAAAAACATAACACCGCCCCTGAGAGCACCAACACCAACTTGGGACCTCAATTTAGTTTTGGAAAAACTGACCATGCCACCTTTTGAGCCAGACAGTACAGCCGATCTAAAATTTTTATCATGGAAAACTGCTCTGCTCCTGGCAGTAACTTCAGCACAAAGAGTCTCAGAGCTACTGGCATTAATGGCAGTGGAAGCTTTTATAATTTTTCATCAGGACAGAGTTTCTTTAAGGACAAACCTTACCTTTATGCCAAAGGTGGTATCTGGTGTGGCTCTTAACCAAACCATCCATTTGCCAACTTTTTATCCAAACCCCCAGAATAAAGGGGAAAAACTTCTGCATTCTTTGGACATACACAGGAAGCTACGCATCTACTTGGACAAAACAAAAGCTTTCAGGAAAACTGAACAACTGTTTGTAGCATATACTGCAGGATCACAGGGGAAAGCTATCTCAAAGCAGACTATATCCAAATGGATAGGACACTGTATTTGTTACTGCTACACACAGCATGGAAATTCAGTCCCAAATAACATTAGGCCACATTCCACCAGGGCAACAGCCACTTCAACAGCCTTTCTCAGAGGAGTACATACCAAGGAAATTTTGGAGGCTGCAACTTGGAGTTCAGTGCACACTTTTACCAAGCATTACCACTTGCCTCTTTACTCTAAATCCAGAGCAGGATTTGCCACTGCAGTTCTTCAGGGCCTCATAGCCAATCCTAACTCTTTATAGACCAGCCATCCAGCCTTAGCTTTGGGATTCTACCCAAGTGTAATGACTGCAGCAGTTTAACATGATGAACATAGTACAGTTTTGTACCTACCATAAATGTAGATGTTCGAGTGTTCACACTGTTGCAGTTCAGGCTGCCCTCCCTGCATCCCCTCTGAACTAGCTGGACTTATCTATACCTTTCTATCCTATACAACCTTTGTGGTGTATTTGCTTGTAACTGAAGGTATTGTTTTTATTTTATATGTATATTTTTTATTAGCAATACATATTGCCTACCTACTTGGGGGCACCTGACATCTGGGGCAAGAAAAACTGAAGAAAATGTCGTTGGATGCATCTTCCCCTGGCTCACTGACATCAGGGAGGAAGCAACAGCAACTGATGCCGGACAAGGATTTTGGAACTCTGACCGACTGCGTGACCGCCTGATGGCAGGATAACCCAAGTGTAATGACTGCAGCAGTGTGAACACTTGAACATCTACATTTATGGTAGGTACAAAACTGTACTTTTTGAGTCTGTGCAGTGTTTTTGAGAAAGGCTTTTAGGAGGTCTTGGAGATTGGTGTTTATTACATGTGACTACCTCTGCATATGTGCGTCTATGAGTTTGTTCCTTACTGTTAGTAGTGAGTGCTTTGAGTGTAACTCAAACCACCTAGTATGCATTTTACATGTGCATGTATGAGAGCTTTGCCTCCAATGACATTGTGTTTCTACATCTCTCACACACTGTGTTTGTCTGTTGTAAAATTAAATGGTTGTCAGTGAACATGAGGCAGTTACTACACTGCCACAGGATACCCATAGCCAGTAGACCAGAAACCGAGATGACAGGAAAGTACCTATCCCTTATACCAGATCCTTAGTAGATGGAAAAGAGTTGGGGAGAATCACTTAAAGGTCTAAGTGAGAGTGTTTAGCAGTATACTGCAAGATGACCCATAGTGGTGCTATCCTCTGCACAAACTGGCAGTTCTTTGAGCAGCTATGAACAGTGGCAGACTAAGCAGAGTGTTTCCTATAGAGGATTTTAAACTTAAGAGGTTGGCTTATATGCAAGCACAGTCTCACAAAAATGTAAGGCTTTTATACCAGCAAGATGAAAGACTTTTACACAGTTAAGCCATCAAGCCAATAAGATAAACACACAATAAGCCTTCCACCAGCAGTTCTCAACTCAGATGGGTTGAATCAACCCTGTGTTCCCACTAGAGTACAGAATAAAACCTTCTTAATATAAAATAAATGATTTTGAGTTCAAGTGTAGTAACAAATGCCTTACAACAAAAGACAGAATTCTTGCAGTATCAGGAAGCCTTGGAAATAAGTTCACAAACTTCTACAAACACAGAAAAACTTTGCAAAACCTAGAAATATTTTGGAAAACTCAGAACAGCTTTTGCAGTATCAGAAGATGTTAAGAAATATCAGAATACTATTTAAAATGGCCTAAGAGCAATACAGTAACAAACAGATGGCATTTCCTTAGCAAGTGCAGGCTGAAAAACAGTGATAAATTCAACCACATCAGTAAATGCACCTTTGCCACTTTGAATAAGTTCAAGAGAAGTGGAGAAGATGAGAACGATCACCTTAATGAAGACCCATTAGCAGTCTGGTCAAGAGTATTTTAAGTTTCAATGTGAAAAGATGTGGACGAATTGCAATAATTCAAGACAAGGATGTCGTGTTGATTGAAGTTATTCTGGTGATGTAATTTAGAAATTGCAGTACCATCTTGTACCCATAAAATACGATAATTTGCACAAAAAATTAAAAGATGCTCAAATGCGTAAAGAACATATGATAAAGAAGAGAATATAAAATGTATATCACAATTCATATCAACAGTGCAGTATCAATTACAGATATTCAAGTGTTGATATGTGATGCACTGCTAAAATAAATGTTAAAGATTAGATCAAAGATGTTATATACAGAGCTTCAAGGACGCTTTCAGGAGATTCAGGAGAGACCTAAGAAACTTATATATATATATATATATATATATATATATATATATATATATATATATATATTAAATAAGAGCAAAGTGCTTAACTCTCTACTTCAGTAATAAACAGAGTAGAGATATATAAAAATCTACCCTCTATAAGAAATCTGGTACGTGACATAAGGGTTTATAATGAAAACTATGAAAGATATGTCTTCCAGCAGAAAAATGGTTGGGAGTATATATTAATGCATGTCTTTATTGCTGCCTGACATTATACAAAGCATAACCTTGTTTGCTGCGGGATGCTATCCTTCAAGTGCATAGAATCTTGCTTGCATATGATGTGCTATTTTTATGTATATTATTATTACCCTCCTTCTCTTTCTTACTAGGAAGTCAAGTTGGAATTTTTAGTAGCTGCAGCATATAAAGATGTATACATAATTATATTTAAAAATTAGAGTGGTTTTGCTGGTTTATTAGAATTGATTGGCTGCTGTATAGATTTAAAATTAAACACTTGTTTGTTCCGCAGAGTCAGCCTGAGTAGCATTTGATAGCTTGAGCTTTGGATCAAACTTTCCTTCAGAAACTCAACGTGATGTTCTCATTATTAATTCTGTAAGGGCTTTACAGATCTCTGGGGCATTTCTTAGCACTGTCACTTGACATATTGTTACTTAATTGGCTCTGCAGAGTGTGCATATCATAGTGCCAAATGTTACATAGGACTGTGGCCTTCAAAGTTTGAAAAAGCCTGGAGAAAATGCCATCAGTGTTTCTTAGAAGACAGAAAACAAGCTTGGTGTACTAACATGCAGTGGTCTGCATTACTGATTAATCTCATATCAGTTCTAAAATACAGGATCAAGCAACTTATTTTTATCATGATAGTTTTCTTACATGATATGGATTACCGTTTCCTAATTTGTATAATATTGTATGAGTTCTAAAGTCATATGTTGAAAATACAAAGGTATTTTACATAATAGTGCATCACTTAGTGTGTTCCATAATGTATATTTGCTTTTAAGGATATATATATATATATATATATATATATATATATATATATATATATATATATATATACAATACTTTAACTTCTCTGTTAATGAATGTCATTGCTGCAAATGTATTGTTGCTGATTTTAAAAACCTGCACTGTCATTCTAAGCAGATGCACAATGACTATTTTCCTTTGACAGATGAGTTTTCTTATACCATTGTCTTACAAGCTACAAAAGGATGATATCCTACCTGTTAATTGTACAGATTTTCACAAAATGTCTAGATTAGTTATGGTTTTCTGGCAAATTAGTGGGAAATCATTAAAGGTTGAAGTTCAAAAATAATGACAGACAGTTGAGTTTCAGACTTCATATCCTTCAGTAAATTCATGCTAATGCAAAACTTGTTATTCTATCAACTTTCTAAGTTTGTAAGAGCAATATTTAAAAATCGTCCCTATTTTTGGGCATTTTTCCCACTTTTATTTATGGCTTTGTCCAGATTTCTTGCTCTAAGAGATTGAGAGCTATTTCTGAAACATTATTCTTCTGAGGTTACCATCATTGTAGCTACTCCAGCATACATGTTTATTGTATGGTACAATGTTCCTGAGACAATGATTCTGGTTATTGTAGTTAAGCTCTAGCAAATACTATGCCCAAAGCAGTAATAATAATAATAATAATAATAATAATAATAATAATAAAAGCTTTTACAACATGATACAAAGTCAGGGATGTTGTACTGAGTGACACAGTCATCGCACAGCAAACAGTTCTCCAGTTTGATTCTCTGCTGAAGAGTCTTCTCTATACAGTCTGTATATATTCCCTTTGTTTGTGTGTTTTTTCTCTAGATACATCAGTCTCCTTCTGTGTTCCAAATGTGTGGAAGATGAATTGTTGGGTGTAAATTGTCTACAGGAGTGTGTAAGATCTATAAGAGATAAAAAAGTATTGACAATATTTTTCTGTTGCCTTCTTGTTTTGTAGACTCTTTGGATGTTGTTGACTGTTCATGGGGTCACTAAATGAGTCTAATGGAACTCAGTAGTATTGGACAGATGGATAAAAAAATAAAGTAATTTCAATCTTCCATTTATTTGTGATTCCTGATTGGGAATGTATGCCTTTAAAGCATACTGAAAAAAAACTGTAATGTTACAATCACTGTGGGCATACATGCATTTCTTGTATCACATGACACTGTTATGGAGGTATATATTTTTCTTCTATTCATTTCAGACTTTTATTAAACTTTAATACATGTATTTATATTTCGTAACTTCATTATAGCCCTGAATTACTTATGTCCTATCTGATCACACTTCAAATTAATTAAAGCTTACACTGAAACATAAAGTTATGGTTATCTTTCTCATCATAGGATCATAGAATCATAGGCCCATAGGAAGGTACTAGGTTAATGGTCCGAGGGCCCTTACAAGCCTAGCCAAGTTCTACCCTTATTTCCATGATCAGCACCTATTGTCTCTGTCCAAGAGGGACACCGTTGGAACCCCTGTGGTGAATTTATGGTTACCCATCAAATCATCCAGATTATGTTTGAAGATGGCTAGTGAGGTGCTCTGTTTGACATGAAATGGAAGTCTGTTCCAAAGGTGTGGTAACCTCTTGGGAGACAAATCTGTTCCTTCAGTAGGTTCTATTAGTATCACATGCCAGGTTAAGGTCTTTAGAGTGAGCGACCTGTATACTGTTTGACTTATGGAGATGCAGCATTTCCAGTAAAACAAGGTTAGAGATTGCCTGTTATGCAAGGCAGAGATCCCTCTGAGTAGTCCATATGAAACATCATAAAGTAAAAGTGATTTCAGATGTTCCACGTAGGACAGATTCCGAAGACCTTGAATTTTCCTTGTGAGGAACCTTTGTAGTCTTTCCAGTTGCTACAGGTGCTTGTAAAGGTACGCACCAATAGTGGCATTGTACTCAATTATTGGCCTAATGAGGGAAGAGTACAAGGAGCTTACAACTTCTTTTTTTTCTGGAGGCAATGCCCTTACTTATGAGATGAGCAGTATAGATTGCCCTTCTTATCACTGTGGAGACATGGTGGTCAAAGGTAAGGTTGCTGTCAGCCAGTGTGCCCAAGTCTCTCACCAATGAGTGCATATTTAAGGTGTTGCTATTGCTGTGGTAGTTAGCAGGAACATTGCCCTTACTGAAAGAGATGATAATGCATTTGTTTGCATTGAGTTTAAGACCATTACTTTGGCACCAATCATTTGTTTGTGTAAGACCCTCTTCTAGGACATTGATATAATTTGGAGATGCTATGACCACTCCCAGTTTGCAATCATCAACAAACTTTGTCAGCCAAAGACCTTTAGTTTTTGCTTGTACTTCAGATAAATAGATTTCAAACAGTAGAGGTCCAAGGACTGATTCCTGTGGACTACCACTTGTTACAGGTCTGCTGTTGGAGATGGATTCCCCTATTTTGACTATATGCGTTCTATCAGTGAGTCAGTTAGCGACCCATCTAATGATATAAGGGTTGATACATAGCTGGGTGAGCTTGTCAATGATGTCTGAGTGGGGTATAGTGTCAAATGCCTTCGATAATTCTAGGTAGACTGCATGAACAGATTTCCCCTCGTCCAGGGCCTTGGTGACTGTCTTGAAGAAGTCAACAGTTTTAGCAAGCATGATGTCCCTTTGACAAATCCAAATTGAGTAGGGTAAAGTGTTTGGAGATTGCCTATAACTTTGTTGATTCATTCCATGGACTTGCAGATAAGGCTAGTCAGGCTAATAGGTCTATAAATACTGAGGTCAATGGAAGCACCACCTTTGTGAAAGGGAATAATGGTCCCCATTGTCCATTCAGCAGGGATGAAGCTGGTGCTTAGACTATGATGGAAAAGAGTACCCAATAGTGTTGCTAATTCTTGTTGGAGCCCATGTAAGATGCAGCCTGTGATGTTATCAGGCCCATAGATGCTGTGTTTTTGGCCTTAGAGAGCGCATTTATGACCTGCACTTTAGAGATACAATGTCGGGGACATGTGGTAGGGATGTCACAGGGTATGTGTGGCAGGAACAGGTGAAAGAAGTTTTCACAGAACCTGGCGGCAAATAGGTTAACTATATCCACAGGCTCAGTATATGTAGTATTATTAACTACCAGTTCAGCACAAATCTGGGCCTTTCCTTTTAGGTTATGGATGTAACTAAAGAATGCATTATGGTTATCATTAGCTGAAGTTAATCTGGATTCATAGTTTGCATTGGAGGACTTACAAGAAGTCTTATTCACTTGTTTAAGCTGAGGAGGGAGTGTTTTCAGTTTAGGGCTTTCTCCATCTTTCTCTTAGATAGCAATTTCTTCCTCTCATTGTAAAGTCTGATAATGGCATTTGTCCACCAGTAGGTTTGATTTCCTTGAGGAGCTTGTTTTGGTACTATCAGGTACGACTGAGTCAATGCAGTTATACAGGTGTTTGTATAAAGCATTAGTGTAGAACTTGACATAGTTGTCAGTTACATCTGAGGTGCAATGAAGCTATTTATACCATCCTGTAAGAGGTTATAATCTGCTTTGGAGAAGTTTTTTTGTTTAGTTGCTGCTGGGGGGGGGGGTCATGTGTGATAGTTTCTTCAAATAAGACTGATTTGTGGTCAGATCTCACCAGGGAAGACCTCACAGTGGGGGTGCTACAATGGTCCCCCACATTGGTAAGTACCAGATCTAGGATGTTGGCACTCCTTGTAGGGGTATCAACCAGCTGGTCCAGAGCATTGTATTTACTTAAGTCGAGGAACCTTTGGGCAAGTGAGTTTAAGTATGAGTAATTTACCCATTCAATGGATGGTAGTTAAAGTCACCCAAAACCATAGTTTTTTGATGTTTCATGATAGACTCAAGTAGATCCAAAAAGACAGACTGGCTTTTCTGAAACATAGAGGGGGTCCTGTAGCCAGCAATGACTTGAACAGGTGCCCTACCAACAGTTAATTGCACCTGATGTATCTCCGGAAATAATACTGTTTAACTAATCGGGAGGTGTATTTAACTTTAATGAATATTGATACACTGCCTCCTTTAGTTTTCATGCCTTCATTTTGTGGTCTGAATGTGTTGAAGGAGGTGTAACCCAGAATGGCTGGATTGCTCTCCTCAGCCTTCAACCAGGTCTCCATGACTGCACAAATGTCTGCGTCTTCCAAGGTGAGAACTGCTTCCATTAAGTGCACTTTCATTTTAAGACTGCTAGTGTTTAGCATCATAACCTTGAAGTTGTTTTTAGATGGAGTTTTTACGCTGGGAATTTTGTCCTTAAGACACTGCCTATAAAAGGCACTATGGGGGTGGCAAGAGCCTTAGCCAGTAGCTGAAATCCCAGGGCTAACTGATGAAGCCCATCTCTGGCAAAGCATTGAGATCTGTCGATCATGCCATCCCAGGCTGACAGATACTGGATCCCCGTAGAATAACACCAGAAAGTAAGACAATTATTGAAGTCATTCATTTTCTGTTTGTATTGAGGCATCATTCTAGGTGAAGGTAAAAATGCTGCTTAAGGCTAGGAACATACCTGCCTGAGACACATAGTCCGAGAGCTCAGTCATGTCTCTGTTCATATAGTCCAGAGAGGTACATCTCAAGTTATTCACACCAACATGGACTATGACAGAGTCATAACAGTACCTGTTGTTGGGAGACTTGAGTGCAAGTATGATATGGCATAGCCTGGCACCTGACAGACAGCTGACTGACCTTTTCCTTACCCAGCCTGGTGAGAGGGGACATTAGTGCGTCTGATGATGGAATTACTTATGACTAAATGTTTGGTTTTGTGGTTTGCCTTAAGGGCGTGACAGGTGAGACACTGGTGAGCTATTATGTGCATTGTGTTCTGCAGAGGGAACATTATGTGTAGTGTGCTTGTGTTTGTTTTTGGGAGGTCTCTGGTGTTTAGGTATGTTTCTGGTGAGGACCTCCACATATGTAGATATGTGTGATGTGGGTTTGGGTGGAGTAGGAAGTCAGGTGTGCATGCTGACAACCTGCTCATTGTCATATGTACTGACTGGTGTGTAGGTGAGCATGGATTCAAGATTCTTGATATAGTTGCATCTCTCACATGTTGAGTTTGTGTGGACTAGGATTAGAGGGTTGTTGGTGAACATGAGGCAGTTGCTACACTGCCTCAGGATGCCCATGTCAACCAAGATGGCTGGAGAAACTATGGGAATTTGTCCGTCCATAGTGTTAGGTAAATTTATATGGTCATCAAATTAATAGAGTTAGAGGAGGGTCTTGCTTTTGTTGAGAGAGCTTGAAAAAGGGAAGCATGTTAATATCTTCTTGGCTGTGTAGAGAAGGTTCTGTGCTTTTACATAGTGAACATACTCAGCACTCATAAGATACTGTATCAATAAAAAGTACATAAGGATTTTTATTAGTTTTAGTTTTTTTTTTTTTTTTTTGCAGCTGTATTTTAGTGATGTGAGATATGTTATTCATATGATTTTTGTTATTTGGGTTAAAAGACTGGTGGGTTAGGATTTGAAATTCAACTTGCTCAGTAGCTTTCAACGTACCACATAATGTGTGTAGTAGACTGAGGGAGGAATGCAGACATTGAAGGCCAGTTTTTAATGTAAGCAATCAATTCCAGATCTCATATTAGCATTGGTTTGCACAGACTAAATTAAAATGTACAGAATAGTGCTTTTACAAAATAATACAGAGGAGTGTCACTTAATTTCGTTTTTGTTGAATTACTGCAACTGATCTCAAAGCACACCAGTAAAATGGACTGAAAAGTGTTCAGTTCAATGCCTGTGGAGAAAGAATCTTCAGGGATACCTCCTGATGATGTACGTTTACCTGGTATACAGTCAACTGTTTAGAATGGGATAGAAGACAAGCCAGCTTTGTACACAGCTAGCTGAGATGTGAGACACAGCCCCTCTAACACAACCATCATAAGGTTGTCACTTCAAACACAGAGGCTAGTAAAAAAAATCTTTTGGACCACATTGGCCTGTGCAATGCTGACAAAAGTGAAACTGAGGCATATCCTTAGGTATGTCCTTTCAAATATGCTTGTCCACTACTCTTTTGTAGTCCTGGCACAGTTATTCCTGAGGAAACATCTGTAGCTGTCGCTATGAAAAGTACACTCATAGAAAAGACTCATATGAAGTGGCAGGATTAGATAAAGTGAAGAGTTATCTATGTTTGGACTATTCACAAATCAATATGAAGTTAGCATTAAGGAAGGCGGCAAAATGGTTTAAGGTGTATGCCAAGTACCCTGGCTATGAAAGGTGCAGCCTTTATGAACACAGATTTGGAAACACTAAGCAAGTTCATAGGCAGGTGCTAGGCCATTGGCCCTAGGGCCTATACAAGTCTAGCCAAAAAGATACCCTGGCTTTTGCCACCCAAGAAAATTATTTTCCTGTGCCCCTGTCGAGCAGAGCCACATAAGTGATCCCAGGGTGAATTTCCTATCTCCCATCCAATCATCAAGGTTTTTCTTGAAGAGTGCTAATGAGGAGCTTTGTTTGATATTGATAGTTAGTTTGTTCCAGAGTATGGGAAGTGTCTGGGACAGGAATCCAAGTGCCATGGAAAAGCTGCAAGAATTAAGTATAAATGCTGGGTCTATATAAAAAGGGATGCATCAAATTGCTATAGGCTAATTAAACTGGTAGCACTCTTGTCACTGGGTTTTGAAAAACAAAAGATTGTGGGTTCTATTCCCACCACAGCTGCAAGGATTATTTTCTGTACTGACATTGCAGTGCAGCATAAAGAAAAATTTGGCCAGGTTGTCAGGGAATTTCACCTACATTTTTAGTACAATGGTCTCTTTTACATCTATATGAGATATCACCAACTCAGGCAGATGGAGCCTTATTTTAAAGCTTCACCTGAAGGATAGCACACACAGACATACAGTAAAGGGGTCTGTATCACATTACTGAAACCACAAAAGGTCAACTCTTCATCTACCCCTATTTGTCGTACATGAATCCATTGAACGATCTCTACTGCAAAAATCTTTCCCTCGGTAAGTACCACGTTGGCCAACCTGCTGACTGCAATAAAAACAGCAAAATGTAAAACCCACTCTGGTGGAGAGCTGTGCCCCAAACCCCCCAAACTGGGGGCTGCTCCCTCCACCTCCCTAACTAAATATACCACCTCTGAGATCACACTACACTGTTGAAAAGGACAAATTCCTAATGATGGCCCACTGGTTACTTACCATAGGATAAAACTAGTAACCAAAAAGCATAATCACCATCAACCACCAAAGAGATATTCACTGTAGGGTATCAATAAAGGCTGTCCTCCTGATTTGTACTCTATGGTGTGTCATTGATTGGAATAAAGTTGTGTTACTTGCTATCACTTACTGAAGTTGAATTATACAGGGGAAGTGGAGGACAGCCTTTATTGATACCCTACAGTGAATATCTCTTTGGTACTTACCATAGGAAACAGTTTGTGGAAAACCTCATTCAGCAGATTCGGAGTTCGACAAATAGTGGTCGATGAAGAGGTATTCAACCTTTTGTGGTTTTGATAATGTGATATAGACCCACCTTAAACTCTGTATGCTTCAATGCAGTGTCATTATTGGAAACTGATCCAAGTATCTGGGATGAGAGTAAAAGCCACAGCCTTCTGATCTTCCAGTACCAGTTATGAGTGTGTTACCTGTTTAGCCAGTAACACTGACTTTAAAAATATGTGAGTGCAACAACATGCCCATAGAAAATATTACCTAATTTAAATAGCTAGGCCACTGGCTTGATCCATATCTTAATATCTTTCTTCACTGTGACAACAGATGAAAAAAGGTTAATGCTCTTCTATTTTGGACCAATAAAATCTCCCCTTTTCTTACCAAGGTGACCAGAACAGCAGTAAGGAAATACATTCTTCTATCCTATCTGGAATATTGCCTTTGTTTTGTTGCATCTGCTTCAAAAAAAAATCAAGACAAATGCAAACAATAACCTATTAAATATAAAGATTCATCACATTCTATCCAAAACACTGGAAAGTGCAAATTAGGTTCCAGGAAAACAGAGACCTGAACCTCTGTTAGGATCACAAATATTGCAACAGATAAATATCCAAACATTCTCGCCTTCTGCAGGCCAAACTAATTAGACAAACAACCACCCTCAGTCTCGGAAGCCAGAACCCACTGCACCTGCATTTCAACCCCGCAAAAGAAAACTCCACTGCCCAGATCAATGCTTTCCCGTTCTTGGCCCTAGATATGGAAATCTGTTCACCCTGATATCAAAGATGTTTCATCCTACCCAGTATTCTGAATTTGAACCCAGCTAAATGCTCATTTCCAGAATCTCACCAAACTCCCACTGTCTTCATTAAACTCTACTCAAACCTCCTTTGCAATTCTCACACCACATCATCTTGTCTAGCAATCATACTTCTAATCTTCTGATGATTCTATACATTTATAATTGTTAAATTACTGTTTTGAAACTACTACAAATATTGTATAATACGTCATTCATGTTGTGTTGTTAATAATTGCATATAATTTCATTGCAATGTTTATACATTCTATTTTTTTACTGAAATGTACATCTCACTTCTCCTACCACTGTTGAGTCTGAGACAAATTTAAAGTAAAATTAAAAATAATATACATTTCCTAGAGAAAATTGTTCTATCTGTTCATAATGTTGATGAAAAATGGTAGCTGATAGGGAACAAAGGAAGTCCCTAGTTTAGATAGTCATATTTAATATGTTTATAAGTAACCTTACAGAATGCCTGGAAATAAATGTTTTGCTTTCTTAATGAGGCAGTTTTGCAGCTTGACAAAAAGGGTAGTTATTGAAAGATAGGAAAAGACTCAACAAGACTGGTGGAATTGTTTGAAAACTGGAACAGTAATTCAACCACAGTGGTGCATGCAGTGCTACTGATGAGGGGAAACCCTGGGAAAAAAGTGCATTATTAGATGCAATGGGTCAATATCCACAGCCACTTAAAGAAAAAGGGTCTTACAAAGTCATTTTTAGCTAACTAAAAGAAAGCTAGCAGTGTGCAAAAACAGAAAGGAAGACTGCTAAAATACAGGTCTTTATCAGAAGAATAATTGTTAGTTAAATGAATTCTGGATCTCAGAGATGGCTGTGCATAATGAGATGGAAGTTTACATACTTGTTCCGACACACACACACACACACACACACACACGCACACACACACACCTGTTGCTGATTTTATTGAGGCAAGTCCTCGGTCCACTGAACTTACTGTACCAGCTAATTCTGAGTAGTGTGCACTGATAACATTGCTCAGCCTTTTGCTGCATGGGGGTTACAACTTGCTGTGCTTTTTCTAACACCTTCACTCATGTGCAGCCAGTGGTTAACCTTGAAAAAATCTGAGCAAACATTCACCACATAAATTTTGAACAGCCAAAGTAGTTTACAATTATTGCTGTTGCAGTCCTGTAAGATGAAGCAAACACATCTTCAGAGATGACATTCAGTAGTGTCCTGAGCACATGCACACTTCACAGTGCAGAGCACTGAATCATATTGATGCATGCCACATGTGTCAGTGTGTGGCAGGTCAGTCTACTTAAACATAGAGGTATAGAAATATCCAAAGAAAATCATACAACATGAAATACAGGCAGCACCAGGGGAAGTTAATGCACTGCTGAAATAACAACAACAACCACCCTGTCATTGTGCAAGTATGTTACACTTTTATGTGTAGCCACAAGTAGTGACCCAATGACATCCTGCATAACTGGAAGTAATACCTCATGTCAGGAGAAACCACTTTGTGTCATATACATCTAGCATGTTCCCTAATCATTTATCCATGCAGATATTTATCATAGTGTTAAACAGATATGCAGCCAAGGGCCGCATGTTATAGCCAAAGTAAACTTTATTGTCATTCAGATCAACAAATGCAGTGTATCACTGGATGAAATTTCATTGCTTCAGGCTCGTGTACATTGAAATCAGTTTTCACAAGAGGGTGAAGGAAGCATATAAAGGAAGAAATTCTAGACAGTACAGATATAAATACATACATAGATAACTTACCCACTACCATTTTTAGGATAGGTTAGCAAAACAGCATAATTCACAATTCCCGTACTTGTGCAAGTAATAATTTAGTTCAGATTGCATAACTTAGATAAATAGAATGATTTATCAGGAATCTCACATGGCCTTCCTGAAAACACTAGAGGGGATAAATGTATCACCAAACACCATCATACTAGGTGACTTCAATTACCCTAATATAGACTGGGAACACTACTCAAGCCCAAACACCCTAGCCCAAAAGTTCCTGGAATTCATAAACTCAAATGCCATGGAACAACTAGTCACCATCCCCACAAGAGGAGAAAACATACTTGATCTCATCATCACGAACATGGGAGCACAATGTTCAACACCGGAAGTATACCCCTCACTGGTGAGATCAGATCACAAACTAATCTCGCTGGAGGTCCTCATCCCACCCCCACCTGAAATAAAAAAGACCACAGTAAAGAACTTCTCAAAGCCGACTTCACACTTCTAAAGACTAGTGTGGTCTCCTTTAAGGCCCCGAGCGGCGGAAAACAGTACTCAAGCCGCTGAATCACTTACAAATGCCTTCTACCAGCACCTGCAGGACTGCATGGATAAGGCAATCCCAAGCAAAACAAAGACTCTTTGTACCAAAGGCAAGCGTCCAGTCTGGTGGACCCCAGCCATAAAAAAACTCTACAACAAAAGGAGGAAGCTACTACAAGATAGAGCAAAATCCTTAAAAGGTAAGACACCCTTGATCACTATAAGTAAAAAACTAAGAGCTCTCATAAAATCATCCAAAGCAAATTTTGAGAGAAAAATAGCTAAAGACTCAAAAGACAATCATAAGGCCTTCTTTAGCTATGTTAGAAATCTGGGAGGAAACTCCCAGATATGCTCAGAACTAGTTCAAAATGATGTGAAGATTACTGATCCTACAGACATTGCCAACATACTGGCTGACAGGTTCAGTGCAAACTTCTCCCCCCCCTCCCCAAAAGGAGAGATATCTATACCAAGTGATTGCAGCCCCCCAAACATCTCCAACGCCCAAGTGAGAACTGCTCTCTCCAAAGCAAAAACACAGCATCCATGGGACCTGATGGTGTCCCGGCTGTGTGCTCCACGAACTCAACGAGGAATTAAACCCACAGCTAGGACAGCTGTTTAATCATAGTCTTACCTCTGGATACATACCCAGGGAGTGGCGCACTGCAACTGTGGTCCCACTTCACAAAGGCGGTGCCTCCACCGACCCTGGAAATTACCGCCCATTAGCTTGACAAGCCTTATCTGCAAAGCCATGGAGAGGATCATAATGGACCTCATAAATAAAGACATAGGGAATTTGCAGACTTTGGATCCATCCCAGTTTGGCTTTGTCAAAGGCAGATCATGCCTTCTAAACTTGGTTGACTTTTTGAAACAGTCACCAAAGCCATTGATGAGGGAAAGGCAGTCCATACAGCCTACCTCGATCTGGCGAAGGCCTTGATACAATACCCCACTCGGGTATCATTGAAAAACTCATCAGCTTAAATGTTAACCCATACATCACAAGATGGGTTGCAAACTGGCTGAGTGACAGAACCCACAGGGTCAGAGTTGCTGGCGCCATGTCAGACTCAAAGCCTGTCACAAGTGGTGTACCACAGGGCTCAGTCCTGGGCCCACTCTTGTTTGGCATCTACTTTTCCGAAGTACAAGCAAACACAGGAGGGTTATGCCTGACAAAGTTTGCAGATGACTGCAAACTGGGCCATAGTAGAAAACACATCTGACACAGATATCCTTCAGAAGGGTCTCACAGAAACGGATAACTGGTGCCAGAGCCATGGCCTAAAGTTAAATGCAAAAAATGCATAGTCATACCCTTTGGGAAAAACAAGGTTACCCCTAGCTACCAAATAGGTGGCAATCCACTGAGCACAGAAGAAGTTATCAGGGACCTGGGGACCCAGGTTGATAGTAGTCTGTCATTCGACACCCATGTAGCTAAAGTAGTTAGGAAGACCTTCTACATTGCCCACCTTATCATGAAGGGATTCTCATCTAGATCAAGGGAGGTCATAGTCTCCCTATACTCATCACTCATCAGACCAATGATTGAGTATAATGCCCCATTCGGAATGTATCTGACCCGACACTTGCAGCAGCTGGAGAGGCCACAAAAGTTCCTCACCAAAAGGATAAATGGTCTCAAACATCTGTCCTATGCTGCCCGACTGAAAGAACTCCAGCTCTATTCAGTCGCTTACCGCTTGCTCAGAGGTGACCTTTGCCTAACATACAAGGCCATGTCAAACCCAGATTTGATGAATATGCTTCACCTCAAAAAATCTAGATCCGTCAGAGCCACAAGGGCGGGAGACTTAAACCTCGACACGGCTATTAATAGGACGTGCTGGAGGGATAGATTCATCACCCAAAGACTCCTATGCTGTGGAATAAAATCCCGGTATATGTGAGGCAGAGCACCTCGCTGGCCTTGTTCAAGAGAAATCTTGACCAATGGATGGGAGATCGCAGATATACCCCAGGGATTACCTCAGTGTCACTGCTCAACAGAGGCACAGCAAAATAATGGGTATAGTTCCCCATACTAAAGGGGTGGCGTAAGCCACAAAACTATGGGCTAGGCTTGTAAATGCCCTCGGGCAGATAGCCTAGTATGAACCTATGAACCTATGAACCTATGACAGTAAAGACAGTCATATTGCACTTATGATGTTCCCATGAACTGAGGAAGTGTTGACACTGTTAAGGTTAGTTGTTCAACAGTCTGATCACTTGTGGAAACAAACTATTCTTGAATCTTGATGTTCTACACCTGATGCTTCTATATCATTTCACCTGAAGACAGGAGGTGGAACAGTCTATATGCGGGATGATAGATTTTGCAGGACTGCATGAGACAGTCTCACCCTCTCTTGAAGTATGCCAGTGGTACCTCCCGGATGTGCCTGTTATGGTCAGAACTACATATTACACACATTATGTGACAGACATAAACTCAGTAGTCCAGGACTGGACATCATATACATGACTTTAGGTATGTCACAATGCATATTGTACTCTGATTTCTGTGGTATGAACAGTATTATAATGTGGTACCTGCAAAATGCTCACTGCAAAAGTAAGCATTTAGGTTCATAGGTTCATACTAGGCTATCTGCCCTCAGGCAATTATAAGCCTAGCCCTATTCTGTATGGCTTATGCCACCCCTTGATTTGAGTATACTGTGCCCTTTCTAAGGTTAATTTACTGTGCCTCTGTCTAATAGTGACACTGGAGTTATCCCTGGGACAAACCTATGATCCCCCATCCACCTATCGAGATTCTTCTTGAAGAGATTCAGTGAGTTGCTCTGCCTCACATGAACTGGAATTCTATTCCAGAGCGAAGGGAGCCTCTGGGTTATGAACCTGTCCCTCCAGCAAGTTCTATTTATTTCTGTGCTGAGGTTCAAGTCCCTCGAGCATGTGGCTCTAAGGGATTTAGATTTACTGAGGTGGAGCATGTCCATTAATTCTGTATTTGACATAGCTTTGTATGTCAGGCATAGATCGCCTCGAAGTAGGCGGTATGCAACTGAATAGAGCTGGAGTTTTTTTAACTGAGCAGCATATGGCATCTGACCCTTGATCCTCTTGGTGAGATAGTTTTGGGGTCTTTCTAATTGCTGCAGGTGTCGGGTAAGGTACATCCCAAAAGGGGCATTGTATTCTATGATGGGCCTGATGAGGGATGAATAAAGGGGCATGATTACCTCTCTTGATCTAGATGTGAAACCCTTCGTGATGAGGTGGGCTATGTAGAAGGTCTTTCTAACCACTTTGGCAATGTAGTTTTCAAAGGAGAGGTTGCTATCAACTTGGGTCCCCAGGTCCCTAATAACTTTCTCTGTACTTAATGGGTTTCCACCTATGTGGTAATTTGTGGGCACATTATTTTTGCCAAAGGGTATGACTATACATTTTTTGGCATTTAGCTTTAAACCATGGTGCTGGCACCAGTTATCTGTCTCTGTGAGACCTTTTTGAAGGATGTTTGTGTCAGCTAGATAGTTGATTATGGCACCCAGTTTGCAGTCGTCTGCGAACTTGGTAAGCCATAGTCCTCCCACATTTGCCTGTACCTTGGAAAAGTATATACCGAACAAGAGTGGTCCCAGGACAGTATCGAACAAGAGTGGTCCCAGGACCAAGGCATTAAGATACAATACCTTGCTTGTGCATTCTTGATAACTCAAGAGGTTACATGTAAACCCTTATGTCACCTGATGGATAGCCAGGAATTCTTTCTGGCATTTACTTCTCTGAAGAAAAGGCCAATGTCAATGGCTTCTGGCTGATCAAATTTGCAGATTATTGCAAATTAGGAGCAGTCATAGAATCACTCATCAACACTGATGTTTTCCAGGAGGGGCTGACACAGACAAATAACTGGTGACAGAGCCATGGACTAAAACTAAATGCCAAGAAATGCACAATAGTATCCTTTCTGAAGTCATCCACCCCTGATAACTATCATATTGATAATGCATTGCTAACAGTCAAACCTGTAGTCAGGGACTTGGAGACACATGTAGACAGTAAGCTAGCCTTTGACCACCATGTGCTTTCAGTGGTAATCATTCTGTGTTGTGCAATTTACAAACAAAGGTATGGCATCTTGGTCCAAGAAGGTCATCATTTCTCTATATTTAGCCTTAATAAGATCTATCATGGAATACAGTGCCCCCTTTGGTATGTACCTAACCAGGCACATCCAAGAATTGGAATGTCCACAGAGGTTCCTCACTAAAACAATGCAAGATGTAAATAACATGACCTGTGCAGACCACCTCAAAGCCCTATGCCTGTATTCTATCTCCTACAGGCTGCTGAGAGGAGATCTATGACTGGCAAACAAAGACTTGTTGGACTCCACCCTGATGGACATCCTGGATATCTGGAAAACAAACAGCAGCAGAATTACCCACTCTAAAGACTTAAACTTTGCAAGTGATATAAATAGGACCTGCTGGAGAATCAGGTATGTATCCCAGAGACTACCCCTTTTCTGGAATGGGCTCCCCATCCATGTGAACAGAGTTCCCCCCTGACCAATTCAAGTGTAACTTGAACAATTTGCTGCGGAACAGGAAATTCATCCCTGGTTTTGCACCTATGTCTCTAATGGGCACAGGCAGCCTGTATATGCTTCGTCTCTCAGGCCCCCACTTATAAATATTTAATCTCCCAAGCCCCTGTTTACACATATCTGGGTACCAAAACGTGTCAGAGATGTGGGATGCATGGCTAGGCTTAAAGAGGCCCTAGTGGGTGTTAGCTTAGTACACATCTATGAACTGCCCCCTATCTACCTTTATCATCCATCACCCAGCTCATCTTGGCAAGGGTAAATGCAACATATTTGTACAATATATCATGGTAAATCATCCAGTAGACTTTTGCAAGGTGGAAAAAAGAAAAAAACAGGCACAAAAAGCCATAGAAGGAAAGAGAAATCTTGTAAAATCAAGACAGTGAATGGAGATTAGGGTCAAAATGTGGACCTTAGAGCTGGAAGGCAGAAACATTAGCCACAGACTAACCCATGTTACAGATGCTTCTGTAATGCAAATTAAAAATACATACCTTAAGGTGAACCTGGCATAGTCAATCACATGGCTTCATTCTGTATTAATTTCATTTATCCTTTATGAAACTGAGTTAGCCCATGTAGGATACTGACTTCTTTTTAATATTTAACTATTCATGCATCATCACCCAATGTAAAAAGATAGTTTTGTGTCTATATTGGCAAGGGTGTATACCAGGTTAATACATTTATTACTCGCTACTTCTTGTGTAATCTCTCCTTATGTAAAGCATATGTTTTCAAGCTTATATGTAATGGTTATGTACACATGTATGTGGTCATTCTCCTTTTACCCTTTAGCTGACCATCAGCTGCCACCAACTCCAATCTATAATCATCACATCTAACAGACCTACCTTAAGGTCCCTTGAGTTTATACCCAGAACTGGGGAGAAGATCAAGGTGCAATGCCACACTGCTGCTGGGAGTGTGCCTTAACTCCTGCCTCACTGTAGCAGCCTTGCTATCTCAACAACTGAAGCTCTAAGGAGGTGAATGTGCTTCCAAACATGTGCAAACTTCTGACCAAGCAGCTCACCACTTAAGCAGTGCAGAGCTTGTCATGCCCATAATGCTGCTTTATTTCAGTGAGAGTAAGATGCTTCTAGACCCCCAGGATGGGCAAACCAATGTCAACCACTCCGACTCATTCTCATCTTGTAGTTTCCTCCAGCACCTGTAGCAGCACTTACTCCATGAATCAAACACAGGTCATCTTGGGTACAGTAATGGCTTTGCCATCCCCCTGCAATAAAGGACTACAGTGCCTGTGTAGTTTTGATCTTAGTGCTTCCGTTGCTGTCTGTGGATGTATATTTGAATCTTTATATCCCTGGTGTACTTTTTTTGATGTGCATTCATTTTCCTATCCGTGTGATATGCTGCTCAATCCTGTACACTTATAAACTCTTAAAATAAGCATTCTTTGTTTTGTGTCCACTTTATATGTCCTTTAACTTCATGTGTTCTGTTTTGCTTAAAATTGTACAAATGTCCGCTATGTTCTGCTGCCATGACTCACACGCAGCTTAGTACAGGTCTGTTCCTACCTTGTACTTCATGTGCAAAATTCCTTGGAGCATGACTACTTGAGATGGCACATAGGATGTTATTTCAACACAGCTTGCTGCATATGTTGGTATAGGATATAATAATTGGCATGAGGTGATGCTAGCATTGCCTAATTCCCATCATCCCTCTTTGCACTTTCAAGCTGTATGGGCATCAATTTTTTTCTGGGTAGTGTCCACACATGGAAGTGACTTTTGCTGACATCTCTGATGCTGCAGCATTGTTCAATTTGCTGCACACCATGAAAAGTTTGACAGGATTTCCTAGGACTGTACCACAGTGAGCAACCAAGGAGGATCCAGACACTGGAATCTCTGTTTCAGCCACAACTGTACTTGCCCAATAATATTCTGGGTCTGGACACACAACTTTATTCTCTCCTATTTTGATGCCTTATACTTTTATCAGACATGGATGCTGGGAATATCTAATACCTACTGTAAGATAAAATAAATACTCCCTGTGTTTCATTACCTCCTACAGTAAGTGGACACCATTCTTGGTGAACAGGCACAAAAAGTATAACTCTGACCTTCTCCCTCCTAATTTTGGTTTTCCTACTGATTTTCTTGCAGCCTTAAATATTGTAGGGGATTCATAAAGGCTGCCACAAAGTGTGGACTACATGTACACTTAGTGTAATCTTTCTGAGTGATTAAAAAACACAAAAAAATGTGGTAGGGATGTTCTTGAATACAGATCGTGCGCACTTAGTGTACATTTAGTGTAGGCATTAATGAATCTGGCCTGTATTGTTATTTATTTGTTTGTTTTGAATTTGTTAATTGGGATACAGCACTGAACTCATTGAACCTATTTTGGTCTCATCCAGGGGCTAAACAATAGACACGCCATTTATAAAGCTGAATGCTGCAAATACAGACTCACAAAAACTCAACTTGAAAAGGTAAAAACACAAATTAATTGAAAAACTGTCTTGGCAGTTGCAGATCTGAGTTGCCCTTTTATTACTGTGGAGCAATCTTGGAGTTGGTATATATATATATATATATATATATATATATATATATATATATATATATATATATATATATATATATATATATATATATATATATATATATATATATATATATATATATATATATATAGGGTATGGGGTGGAGGATAGAGTGGTTTTTTTTTTGTTTTTTTTGTTTTTTTTAAGGTATGATGAAGCTAAGTTATATGATGAGAAAGAGAGCAGTTACATTTTCCTTGTGTCTTGTAATGTGCTTTTAGAGCTGATTGACTCATAGGTATCTAGGTGTTTACTAGGCTAATGACCACAAGGGCCTTTTTAAGCCTAGCCATGCATCCCAGATCTCTAACAAGCTCTTATACCCTTGATAAGTGTAAGCAGGGGCTTGGGAGTTGAAACATTTACAAGCTAAGGCCTGGGAGATGAACCATTTACAGCTTGCCTGTGTCCATTAAAGACATAGGTGCCAAACCAGGGATGAATTTCCTGTTCTCCATCTAATTGTCCAAGTTGCACTTGAATTGGGTTAGGGTGAATCTCTGCTTCACGTGGATGGGGAGCTTCTTCCAAAGATGGGATAATCTCTGAGACACATACCTGCCTGTGCAGCAGGTTCTATTTATATCACAGGGCAAGGTCCATGTCCTTAGATCAGGTAATTCTGGTGCTGTTTGTTTCCTGCAGATATGCAGGAGGTCTGTCAAAGTGGGGTCTAAAATGCCCTGTATGTTCATAGGTAGTTACTAGGCTATCTGCCCGAAGGCATTTATAAGCCTAGCTGGAATTGTGTTGGCTTTCTCCATCCCCTTAGATTAGTTCCCTGTGCCTCTGTCCAGCAGAGCCATTGAAGTGATCCCCGGGGTAAACTTTCTATATCCCATCCACTCGTCAAGGTTTCTCTTGAAGAGTGTTAGTGAGGAGCTCTGCCTAATGTAGATTGGAATCTTGTTCCAGAGCATGGAAAGTCTCTGGAACAGGAATCGATCCCTCCAGCACATCCTATTTATTGCTGTGGTGAGGTTTAGATCCCCAGAACATGTGGTTTGAGGGGATATGGTTTTCTTTAGGTGGAGCATGTCCATCAATTCTGGGTTGGACATGGCCTTGTATGTCAGGCATAGACCACCTCTGAGTAGGCGATATGCAACCGAGTACAGCTGGAGTTTCTTCAGTCGAGCTGCATAGGGCATCTGTTTGAGCCCAATGATCCTCTTGGTGAGGTACTTCTGTGGTCTTTCCAGCTGCTACAGGTGTCTTGTAAGGTACATCCCAAATGGAGCATTGTATTCTATGATGGGTCTGATGAGTGATGCATAGAGGGGCACAATGACCTCTTTTGATCTAGATGCAGACTCTTTTGTGATTAGGTGGGCCACATAGAAGGATTTTCTAACCACTTTGGCAATGTGATTATCAAAGGAGAGATTACTATCTACTTGGGTCCCCAGATCCCTTATTACGTCTTCCGTATTTAGGGAGCTACCACCTATGTGGTAGCTTGTGGGTACTTTGTTTTTTCCAAAGGGGATGACTATGCACTTTTTGGCATTTAGCTTGAGGCCATGGTTTTGACACCAGAAATCTGCCCTCAAAAGCCTGTATGAGACAGAATACATGGATAGACCCTTGAGAAGATCTTTATAGGACATCTTACTTAAGCCCTGCATTCCTTTAGTGAGGAACACCTGTGGACATTCCAGTTGTTGAATATGCCTGGTTAGGTACATACCAAAGGGGGCATTCTACTCAGTGATAGGTCTGAGGAATGGCGAATACAGTGGAACAATGACTTCCTTGGACGTAGATGCCATACCTTTGTTTATAAGTTGTGCAACATAGAATGATTTCCTCACTACTGTGGACACTTGATGGTCAAAGGCTAGATTACTGTCTATGTGTGGAAAATTGGGTAAGAGGAAGGATCTTTAAGAAAAGAAAGTAGGGATTCACATAGTATGGGACCAAGGACTGAGAAAGCATGGGTTGTGTACTAAAGCATAGTTTGGGAAGTTTGGAGGAGAAGACCTGACTGGTTAAGGCTTCTAAAGCTTTATATAGGCGTTTCTGTATATAATATGGAGGCTAGTGATGGTGATGGGAGAGGTCTCATTCTTGACAAGTTTAAACAGCTGTGTGGTGAGTAGAGGCTTAGCATGTTGTTTCATAGGTAACCAGTTAGCTTTTCCAGTGGTGTTCTTGTGGAAATAGTGATAAATCTACACATAGTTTGAATGAGATGGCTTGAATAGCGGGTACATTTCATTATAGGCCACTGCAATCAGATGCTGACATCTTCTAGCTAATCCAGTAAGATATCTCTACCTATAGCATTCCTACAGGGTTATCAGTTAATATTCAGTAAACAATGTCTTTCTGACATGTTGATGATATTGGTTGTTGTGGTGCCAGGGTAGAGAAATGCATTTAAAATATTAGCACATATAAACTTTGTAAATATGTAAAAGAATATGTACTATGAATTTGTGTTTATAATATTTTTAACAGCAACAGGATAATTATATTTGTACTTATTGTTTATGTGATGCAGAAAATAAAATAAATATATAAAGATGGTAGCTGAAGTGTAATTTTCTTCGGCTGGAAAAAAAGAAAAATGAAAAAACAGTTAGACCCAGGATGTGAAATGCTTGTGATCAGGATCAATCACTCTTCTCTGACAGAGCTAGTAGGTAGTAAATTAATGAAGTTTGTATTTGAAATATAAAATGTAGCATCTTCCTTTCCTGAGCTAGGAAACCAAGAACGTAACAGGAAATTAAAGTTTTCTTCAAGAGAAACAGCTGATCAGAGTCAGGAAAGCAGCCATTAATGTTCAAATGATAAACTGGCCCATTGCATGTGAAGGTCTAAAGATGGAAAGTCTTTTTTTCTTTTCTGTGGAAATAAATTATGTGCCAAGGCATCTGGGGCTAAATTCAGAGTATAAAAGTCAGTCATTCCTGTCAGAATGACCATAAACTTAGAGCATCTGCCTAAAAGGTAATAGAGATGAGAGCCAAGTATTCTTAAGTTAGCTTCTGCAAGATTTATACAGCTGTAGATCCAGTTCTTTAATGGTTGAGCATTTTTTAATTGATTCACTTTTAAGAGCTTGAGTTTAGGTAATTATTTATAAATTACTATTTATTAACTGTCGAGAGGGTATTGTAGGGTATTATTAGCACTGTATGTAGGCCATCTGACAAATTCATCTTCAAAACTAGATCAATTCAATGAGGAATATATTTTTAAATGAATTATATATGTTATTAATCAAGAGTGGCATAGTAACTGTCATTTGCTCCCAAGCTATATCAAGGCAGGTGGCAGTACTACCTACCTTACCAGACAAACAGCTGCGGGGAACTGGAAAATTCAGTCTTCCCTGGTGTGTGTGTGTGTGTGTGTGTGTGTGTGTGTGTGTGTGTGTGTGTGTCTATGTATCTGTGTGTGTTGTATATTACAGTGTCACAATGCTGTAACATCAAACACCTCAGAGCCGATGAGTATTAATTCACATCCGCGATTCGTGAAGACTTGTCAAACAATGGCCAGCTACACAATGTTGCCCTTTTCTCCACTGTAGTGTGATCTTGGAGTTGGTATATTTAGTTAGGGCGGAGTGTGCAGGTGCAACACCCACAGGGTGGGTTTGGTTTAGTTAGAATTAATTACGTTGCATTGCAGGGCAAGTATTTATTTGCCCGACAAGTATTCAGTGAATCACAGAAGTGAATTTCACTGAATACCCATCGACGTCCCGGTGTTCGATGTTACAATGTTTCAACATCGTAATATAGACCCATAGACTGTGTGCATGTGTAATGGGTAATGCAAGACACCGTGGTTCATAGAGACAGTGGAGTGGGTGTGTGGTGATACGCCAGAGGCCCTGCTGTGTAAGTAGTCAGTGTGTAGTCCTATTGTGGTTATGTACCCAGGGCTGTAGTGTACATTTCCTTTATGCTACTGGAATTTGATGAATTAGACATTGGGCAAGTTTTGTGTGGCCTTTCCTTTTTTTTCTTTAACCTATTGAATACCAGTGGTATGACTCAAGAGACCATCTCTTAAGTGGCCAAAAGATCTATATGGTGCAGTGGATCAGCTAGAAGGACCATAGGTCCTCTCTTGCACATTCTTTGATGATACACTGGTAGCAGTGATGTGATTCAAACCTCATCAGAGTAAGAAAGGCCATCTATTATTGGTAGCAGCCAGCCATCCATCACACCTATCATTCATTAAATGTGCGCTTATCAAATGTGTGCTATGGGATCATGTTACTTCACCAGCTGCATGTCCCCAGAGCAGAAACTCACCAATGGTAATACAATAAAATAAACATTTCAACTCTCTGAAAGTTTTTTCTAACTATAAATTATTATTATTATTATTATTATTATTATTACTACTACTACTACTACTATTCAGTTGCTTATTTTTCTCTCATTATCTGATGAGCATTAGCTTCCTGTAACTTAATTGCTCTAGTTATTTCTTCATCAGTAAATATGAAAATCATGTAAATGGCACCATCATATAGGCAGCCATCAATAGTAGTTCAGGTATTTTCTAGTTTTTGCTGCCTCATATTCTTGCATATACTCATCTATGCAAGAGAAGGGACATGCAATGGGTTGCTGTTCTGGACATTCCTTGTTTCAGCTCTCCAAACTCCTTCAGTCCTTTCCCTCTCTGCGGGGCCATTAGTCATACCCGGTCACCTGTGCTGTAGTCAGAGCTCCATCCCTGTGTGCCAAGGAGCCAGGATAACAATTAATTTTTTTTTTTGTTTGTTTTTCTTCCTGTTTTTTTTTTTTTTTTTCATTTTCTTCTTCCTGTTTTGTCAATAAAACTTTGTTCCAAGATAACACAGCCATACAGATAGGAGAATACTTAATTTGCATTCAAGGACAAGGACTTTTGGAGTCTTCCCAATAAGCATTTTATCTTTGAAAAAGATGCTGCTAATGACCTCTGTGTTCAGCCATTGTTTACTGCATCACAGATGCCACAGATCTGCTAGATATAGCATTTTAATAATTCTGTTAAAAATCAGGCTTAATTAGATAACCTTCCTTAAATAGATTTATTTAGGTAATATGTCTAGCAGATGTGCTGCCTCTGCCATGCATTCAACAATGGCTATATTGCTAACTTTGCAAGCAATCTACCTAATAGAAGACATCATTGTTTGGGTCCCCAACAGATTCTCTCATTAGTTAAAGTCCACCATGCTTTGAAATTCTGACAACTTAAAATCATATACATTGTATTTTAATATATATATATATATATATATATATATATATATATATATATATATATATATATATGTATAACATACTAAATAGACCAAATAAATATCCAGCTATCAAAAGAGTTCTCAGTCTCTGATCTTAGAACCTTAACCGCATATAAACTCCTACATCTAATAACTACCATGCAGATTTCCTGCACTAAATTTACATTGTAAAACTATGGAACTTCATTTCCACTGATCTAAGAGCTGAAAAAAAATGAAAACTTGTCTTAAAAAAATAAAAGAAAAAATCTAACTACTGCATGGGCATGTTTCTGTCTTAATTCTAAATCTACATCTAAAAGCACTCATGTAAATTAATGCTCATTAGATCTAAAGCTTGCATGCACACAGCATGCACATTTTACCTATAATATATTCCAGCTCATCCACTCTTTCCTGTCTCTTCTGGTTCTTCACAGATTTCTTCCCAGTATGGCCCTTTCTTCCTTATTTCCCACCACAGTTATATGTGTATTACTTCCCTAATTACTCATTACTGTTTCTATGTACCACAGCATACCCAATCACTTTTATACCCAGCTCATTCAACTGTTAACTCATATTACTTCTAAACCTGTGTTAGAATAAAGTTTAGTGATGCTGACATAATACTGCTAAGTAAGTTATGAAAGCATCTTCTTGAAGGTATCCATACTTCCTGCATGATTAACTATTAGCAATGTCTGTATTTTTTTCTACAGTGTACTTTTTATTTTGAACAGTTTCTCAGCAGGACCCTGCTGAAACAGATGCATTAATTTTAGATTTGGACTTCAACACTGACCAGAAACTGGCAGTTGATTTCTTAGTGTTGATTTAATTATATCTACCCCATTCCCCATTACACTGCTGCAAACATATAACTTATTTCTAGCTTCATTGTTCCTATCCCAAAGTTGTCTTGGATTTAACCCTTTATTTGGCATGTCCTATGACTTCTTTGTGGATAAGCCTACTGGAGATTCTATTGTTAAAGCTGCAGAGTAAGGTCCCCATAAGAAGTGGAACTAAAGCAATCATTTAACGGTAATCAATTTGTTATCCTATCTAAGGAAATTACATTCAGTGATATCATTCATTCAGGGGGCACGCTTGCAGTTGATGTACACTGTATGTTTGTCTTTAACTCTGCCTGAAACTGTAACTGTATTTATGAAGTTGATAGTCACAACCAGTCTCAAACCTTTCTCACAGGATAGAACAGACACATGGTTGTATCATTTTATTCCACCTAACTGGCCATTTTGTCTCTTTCACTCTACTTCTGAACACAGATAATGAGTGATACAGACAGGAGCCTTACATCTGCACCTCTGACACAATAATCGACTACCATTCAGGCCTTATGTTCACACTTGTATTCAGGGTGTGGTCATATATACTAAAGATATATTGGTAATTCAGTAATGCTGGTGGAATGATACTACAGATGTATCAGATCTTTTGGAAATCTGATTTCGGTACAGAGTACACTGAGAGACATGTTATGATGTTAATGTTTTATAGCTTTCATCTTTCTCTTTTATACTATTAAGCTTCCTGGTATGCCTTCAGGAAGATATCAAATATCCTGAATGCAGATGCCTGGTTTTCTCATAATGTAAGTAAATGACCTTTGTAAGGTGTCTATGATATACAATGCTGCAGACCTTTAGTCTCTAATGGGATTAGCCATATGTGATAACCTTGGAGCATAGGGCAAAGCTGGCATATGTTATAGGTTTCTCCTAATGTATCTATATCGACTCTGCACCTGCTCTGAATCTTCTGGTCTTTATAAACCAGAAGCTTTACTGTACATGGCATTTGCTATGAAATCCCATCATTCAACAATGATCCTGAAACAGTTACATTTAAACGTAGCTATCTCTCGATCTCTCATCATAATATGAAAACTCAGGCATACCCCATTAAATTATTTATCTAATCTATCTATCTATCTATCTATCTATCTATATATATATATATATATGTGTGTGTGTGTGTGTGTATACATATATATATATATATATATATATATATATATATATATATATACATATATATATATATATATATATATATATATATATATATATATATATATATATGAGTTGATGTCATTGCATTGAATGTTCATTTTGTTGACTTTTGCAAATGTAGTTATGTTTCGGATCAGTGAATGTGCATTTAATTGAAAACACATTTGGCTGAATCATGTTTAGCTGAATTAGAGATGTATTGCTTAGTAGTTAATATGTGTGTTTAAGATAACTGTGGGTTTGGGGTTTTAATGTTGAAAATTAATGTCAAGAACATGTGCTTCTGAGTGTTTGCAGGTTAGTGTTAGATTAAGGGCTAGCTACTGGGATAGATTTACTGTTGTGCATGTGTGTTGTTGTATGTAAGGTGTGTTAGTGTGTCTTATATAGAGGTAGTGTTATTGGAAGGGTTTTTCCTAAGGTAAGGTGTACAGTTGGGGTTAAAGGTTATGACAGGGTTAAGATTAACAATAGCACACTCAGACCCCATGCTGTGTGCTAACCCTAAACCTCCCCTTACCCTTAAACCCAACCCTACACCTTGCTTTAGGAAAAAAAACATTTCTGTAACACTACTGTTAGTCAGATAAAGTGAATACAAAGTTAGTGGGAGGTTTTAAGTTTTTTCAGTGAAATAACTTTCAATTAATTTACTTTTCAGTGAAATGTTATTTTGTTGAAAAGTTTTCACAATCAGTTGCAAGTCATTGAAGTGCAGAATGCATGAGTCCTACTCAACCCATATGTATATAGATATGGACCTATTTCAGTCTCAGGCCAGACAAATATAAATGACAGTAGCCAAGAAAGGTAACAAGAAGTATTATAAATGCAATAAAATGTTGTATGCAAACAGCAATGAATCAATAACAGTAATAATAATAAAGTACACAGTAGAGGGGACAATAAGAGGGATGGTTAGAGTAAGGAGGGAAGATGAAGAGAAGAGTTAAATAGTGAAGAACAAAGTATGAAAGATAGTGAAAGTTAGGTAAGGGCACACAGAAATTAACTGTATGCAGTATTAACAATGTAGACGAGATGTCATATTTTAGTGTAGGGAAATAATATAAGAAAAAGGTGTGTTTGTGTGCTCATGTGCACGTTTTTAATATTCACTTTTTCTTTGTATGCACTTGTACAATTCAGTTTTCTGATCCCACTGACACTATATATTTGCACTTTCTTAAACTGCCAACAGCTTCTAACATGCCTTTCATCATTACTTTTACCCCTTTTAATTCTTGTTTTGCTGTTATGAGAGAATAATTAGCCAGTCATAAAATGGTAGCTGTTATCAATCACACTGGATTTTACCTCCAGACTCACTGTGCATATTTAGCTTTCTTTTCTGACGTTTGCATTAAAAACAGATGTATGCACCATGTCCAAGAAGCTGTTTTTGGCATACTTGGGATTTATTCTAAATTACTCACCTTACATAATGTTTGCTGACACTTACCTGGATATCTTCTGAAAAGTAAAGTATCTCATAAATCTAAAATAGTTACGTACTTTGAATGTTGTGTAGGATCATTTTTGGCTGAAATAAATAGCCTCATTCTTATTTTTTTGTGTGCTGAAATGATTGTATTTATAATGATGATAAATATGTTTTAAATCTATTTCTAAACAAATGTCACCTGCAGTCCATACAATCAGCTAAATAACGTGCTGAATACTAGGCCCATTTTAGTAGAAGCCAGACTTCAGTTGTCATATTTGTTCTTTTTTTTCACTGAAAGCTTGATAAGACTGATATGGACTATATAAGCTGCCAGGGACTTTACAACTTCATTTTCTAACTCACACCAATGGGAACATAATCTATGGCTTGAATCTCAAAGATGCTTCAAAGATTTCTGATAGATCTTGTCATATGCTTTATAACTTCCAGATTGATTGGGATGAATTAAGTTACTGGGCAGGGGATCAGCTAATGGAAACACATTGATGAAATCATTCTTGAGGGGCATTAAGTGGAACTTAGAATAAAACAAAAACAGCTTTATTGATTTTTCACTCATGCTGTTTATGATTATTTATTGCAAATAAATTACAAAGTGTCGCATCAAAACACAGATATGCAGTATTTTAATAGCAGTGTTCAGAAATGTGATTAAAATTATTCAGCACCTCCAAATTATGTACGTAAAGAGAATTACTTGCTGTGCCAGGGCTGCAGGTCATAAAAAAAAGTCCATAGGTTTCTTGTGTCATTTGAAGGCTTTAAACTAAGGTTCCGTTCTGCTTTATTGAAGAATGTATGTGAAATTAACCCTCTGAGAGAAAGCACTACTATGAATGTAGTGGTGCACAAAAATCTTCACAAAATAGTAAAACACTTTGAATTTTACAATTTTGCTGTAGGAGCAAAACAGATTGTGACATATCAGGAAAACTACATAAAATACTGCATTACTGAAAAAAAACACGTCTTTTTAAATAAGCTACATTAATTTGAAAATGTATGCTTATTTCAGAGAAAGAATCATGTGGTAAAATTTATATTAAGTCAAACCAGACTTTGCAAACAAAATGAACAGCCTTCACGTATAACCTGTTCATGCCATTGATATGAAAAAGTGAAAATAATCTCAATTTTTTTGTTAATATATTCATAATTTATGGATTTTGGAATTGTAAGGAATGTGTGCACTCAGTAATTACCTGTTGGTCTTGGACATTCGATCAAATGGATGTTTTTCAACACTGCATAATTTTTAAACAAATTTCTTAATAATTTGTGGAATTGTTAAATAAGATGAATGGATTGCAAAACAATATAAATTTCATTACAAGATTTCTTCTAACCTGTGATCTACAAGCTCAAAAAAAAAAAAATAGCTCAGAAAGGAAACTTGAATGGGATATCGACTCATTAATTGCCCTAAAAATTAAAACAAATGAAATAAAGACAAGGAAGGAGACATGTTTATTATAGGAATTGTAAAATAACCTGAATGTCTCTAATGCTACAGGAATGAGAGGAACATGAGCTTCCAAACTTCTGTCCAAAATACAGTTTACATTTGCATTTTTTGTTATTGAGAATCACAAATGAGACAGATAACCGGGGTTACCCTTAATATGTCTAGATGCTCATAGAATTGGTTTATTTCTACATCTTCAGGCAGAAAAATGAACAGGAGTTTGACAGGTTTCACATATCTAACTGCTCTTCATTTCCATCCAGCTTTTTTTGTTGTTGTTATCACATCCAAATCTATGGGATGATGCAAGTCTGCTTTTATTTTTTTATTTTAGTATAGACTGCCACTATAGTCACATTCTGCAGTGCCATCACAGATATATGGGAAGAACTAAATTAAATTGATCCTAACAGTAAATGGATTAACATGACTGGAGATCTTTGCTTACCGGATAACTGGGGAAATCACATTATGTAGTGTATGAAAATATCATTTTATACCATGCATTTCAAATTGTTTGATTATAATGCAGCTGTTGATCTTATTTTCATATTCTTCATCTAACAGGCTGTGTCTGTTCTATTACATTTTTGAACTAGCAGGTATAAACAGCAACGCAGTGGTGGTGCTGCGGTAGCATTGTTGCCTCACAGTAAGACGCTGTCTGGTTCGATTCTCAGCTAGGGCGTCTTCTACGTAAAGACATGCGCGAATGGGCATACCTTCGTTGAAGGTTGTGCGTCAGGGCTGGTAACTCGGCACGTAAAAATCAACTACCAATTATTAGCGGACCGGAGTTCCGCTGTGGCGTCCCCTAACTGGGAAAGGCCGAAAGACACAACAACAACAAGGTATAAACAGCAAACTCAGAACAAGTAACAACCCAAGAAGAACAGCCCACAAGGTGATCAGGCCAAAAGCACTTTTTTATTCCTCTGTAGGTCAAAAGAAGCACTTTTATCATAAGGGCTTCAAATGGTGAGAACACACATTGACCATACCACTTGTATGTCAAAATAATTTAATTGCTTTTTTTTTCAGTAACTAATAACCTCAACAAATACACTGTAATATAAAAAGAAACACTAATTACTTGAAATCACTAAAAATAAGTGCTTTGATCTTTTACCTCATGAGAACTATGTACTGATCTTGTAGAATAAAGAAAACCCTTAATTATCATCTATCCTGAGGAAATAACCAGAACATGCATTTTTTGTTTATTTATTGCTTTTGTTGTCCAGGGTCACCTGACTGGGTTGTGGGTAGCCCTTTTCAGCAAACGCTTAAGTAGAAAAATAATTACAAAATAGGCAGTTTTATACAATACAGAAACATATAAAGCTTGAAGTTACAATATGGACATACTGCAAAGGAAAGGGAGCTATATTAGAAATATGTACAATTAGTAAAAACAAAATGAAGACCCCAGCAAAGCTAGAACTTCCACTGAGTGACCTCCCAAACCTCTTGTATCAGAGGTACATGGGATATATGCAAGTGATCCTTATGAACATCACGTGTTTCAGCTAATTGGTCGAATTAGTTATGTCACCACATAGATGCACTTCCTGTCCAACAGTGCTAGTCTACACCCACACTGTGATGTATCCACACATGGGTGAGAGAAATAGGACTCACATTAGGTTTCATTACCAGGCAGTCACTCAATCATTCTTTCATTCTTTATCCAAAATCCTTACTCTTTTTCTTCAGAGATGTCTCTTCCCTTATGACCATTTTAACTATGAACTAGGCTACTGCCTTACCCTAGAGTAAATGGATTGTCAAGCACTTTCACCTGCTCTCTGTACTCCCCTCACCACATTTACTATAGCATACATTGCCACCATCTTACTTTCTATAAACTTTGCAATGAATTTTCCAGACTCCATGCCTATGCCCAGTTTTATACTAATATATTTCATTATGTTCTGAAGATGTCAGACATTTTTTCATCCCCATAGCTGACCATCAGCTGCCACCAGCCCCCTTCCACTTTCATTAGGTCTGCTCGATCCACCTTAGCCTTCCATGGGCACTACTTGATCTGTATTCAGGACAGGTTAGGAGATTAAAGCTGCTGGTGCAACATCAGACTGCTGCAAGGGAGGTGCCCTCACCCCCACCCACCCCATGGCAGAGCTCTGCAGTAGTTGCCTTTGAGAGCTGCAGGTGTACTTCTGTGCATGCACAAGCTCCCAACCAAGCAGTATACTGTTTTCAGCATGGAGTTTGCTAGGTTCATAATGCTGCTATTGTAGTAAGCCTGGGCAGCTTTATACCCCACCCCCCAGCATGGGTGATCTAGCATTGGCCTCATTCCCATCTTCCTCTTACTAGTCCCTGGAGTGCCTGTACCTCTGTTTAAACTACAGGTCATCTGGGGCACACTATGGGCTTTATCCCTCTTGTGGTCAATTCTGATATCCTGATATATATCAGTTTTGATACATGTAGATATATTGAAGTAATGAATATTTATATAATGAAAATTATACTAGATGAGGCAGTTTAATGCTGGGAATACAACTGTGACAATGAACGTCATCCTGTTGATGGTTAGATACCATTGGTTTCAATTCACCTACTTGGTGGCTTTAACTAGGTTACATAAGCAGGTAATACTCCTGGACCTCTCTTGAAAGTACATCACAGATCCATTGGATAACATTCTTAAGAGAAAGCATTAATAAGTAAGTAATAAAAATTATTTTAGGACTATTTTGTCTCTATGATATTGCATATGTTGTTGTGCTTTCGGCTTTTCCCAGTTAGGGGTCGCCACAGCGGAACTCCGGTCCGCTAATGATTGGCAGTTGATTTTTCCGTGCTGAGTTGCCGGCCCTAATGCACAACCTTCAACGAAGGTACGCCCATTCACGCATGTCTCCACAGAAGACGCTCTAGCTGAGAATCGAACGGGACACCATCTTGCTGTGAGGTGACAATGCTACCGCAGCACCACCACTGCAGATCTCTCTATGATATTGCATATACTAACTGTAAAACCAAAATTTGCCATATTTATGCTAATGCTTTATTGCTTAAATATCATTAATGAACCCTTCCTGAAGAGTTAAAAACTGAAAAGGCTAAAGAAAAAATTAAGCAGGCCTAGGGTATTACTGTTCAATAAATGTAGTAAAAAATAACTAAGTAGTTTCTATTAATATAGTTTATGTATCAGTGCTGCAGAGTGGCTACAATATTTAGCAATATATGTATGGTGTATACTGGAGATCAGTTGCTCTGTTCTGTTAAATAGCTTTTTGAAGGCGATTAAACAAGCTTGCATTTTCATAAATAAACTATAAAGTAACTTTTTAATAGCTTAACTAAGGACAGCATAATATGCAAGAATACAATTAGAATACATATATGTAGTTGTCAGGGGAGGTTCGTGGTACTGGACTGCAGCCCCCCAACTTTACCATAAAAAATAGATTAATTCATATTTTAGTTTTATACACTAGTAGCAGTTCAAACTGCTAACTAGTGCGACAAGCCAAAGATGCAAAGCGGAACTCAGAGCAGCACGCATGCATGCTTGAGTTCCAACTCTGGAAAAAAACAATCCTAGCTGTTTGTCTCCAAACTGTTTTTAAAACAGTCCATATTGGGAAGTCTGCAGGCATCAACAAAGATGCCTAGAAATCATTTTGGTTTTAACCGCAGGAAACTGGAAGCTGACAGGACTGTTAGGGTCAGCAGCCTGTCACGTAATCTGCATACATGATGTGGCTGCTGATTAGTCCAGCTACTCTTGCATTCTCTTCCTGCATTTTAACTGTAGTATAACTAACTTGCGAGAGAGAGAGATGTATGAGTGGATATCTAAATCCATCATCAGAAACTAGATCAGAATATTTTTAGATTCTGAGATTCAGAATCAAACTTTAAGGTGAATGAGAGAAGCCAAGGGGGGAAGAAAGGTTATTTTTAAATGACCCCCCCCCCAAAAAAAAAAAAGTGCATTAAGTTCTCAATTTTATTTTGTCTTTTGTTTTCCTGGCAGGGCCAACCAGATATTTTCTGCATTTTTTTCCTGGCAGGGTCATATAGATACTTTCTGTATTTATTTTTTTCCTGCCAGGGTTGACCAGATAGTAGTAGATGGTCTGTGTATTTTGATGACTTTCTGTTTTTTGTTTTTTAAATATAATAAATATCCTGGCAGGGTTAACCAGATACTAGGGAGGCAATGTGTTTTGGGGACGGTTGATTTTCTTTTTTTTTTAATATAATACACTGGCAGGGTCAACCAGATACTAGTAGGCTGTCTGTATGTTTTGGGGGCTGTTGAGGACTTTTTTCTTTTTCTAATGTAATACCTGGCAGGACTCAAACAAACACTAGGTATGTAATGTGTTCTGGGGAGGGGGACATTTGTGGATGCCATGTTTTTTTTTTATCCTAATATCTTTTTGCAGGGCCAGTCAAGATATATTAGGGCAGTTTGTCAATGTTTTTTTGCTGAAACAAACTTTACTCTTGCATGAGTAAAGTGTATATGGGTAAACTGAAGTAAGATCACCTGCAAGTTCTTGGCTATATGATGTGAAAAAATACAGTCAGCAGTGTAACCATGGTTTCTATTTTCATTATTTTAAGCCTTGTAGGCTCAAAGCAGATTCTCTGGGTAGACAGTTGAGATGGGGGCAATGTCGACTTGTGAATGGAATGACTAGAGTTCTGGATTGCTTTGCAAGAGTAATGTGCATTTGAATGAAGTATGATAAACCAAAAGCTCTGAGTACTGTTTATGTGAAAAAAAAGAATACTTACATTATTGACAGTGTCGTCTTTGTGTGTGTGTGTGTGTGTGTGTGTGTGTGTGTGTGTGTGTGTGTGTGTGTGTGTGTGTGTGTGTGTGTGTGTGTGTGTGTGTGTGTGTGTGTGTGTGTGTGTGTGTGTGCGTGTGTGTGTGTGTGTGTGTGTGTGTGTGTGTGTGTGTGTGTGTGTGTGTGTTTTCTTTTTGTTTTTAACCTTTTAAGATCAAATCATATATTGTGGGTGAGGTAGGCAATGGGGATTGGGGATATGTATGAATGAAACACTGGCCTTGCTGTTTACTGTTGTTGTAATTCCGGTATTGCAAAACTGTAATGTTTTTCTGTCTGTACTTACAAATGAATGTAAAATAGTTAGCAAGTATAGGAGAAATTCTTAATGTATGTTATTTCATACCTATTCAAGTATATACTGATGTTGGAGCTTTTCTCGCTGGACATATTCTGGAAAGTGTTTTCTCATCTAAGGGTGGTTGCAGAAACCCAAGTAAACAAAACTAAAATAAATAAAATGAAATGTGTACTTGGCTGGCACACACAAGCTGTGACTAATCTTTCTGTCAACAAAATGAAAGTAATGCAAGTATGCAACCCAACTGTTAGTATTATTTTTCCTTTAATCCTGACAGGGTGAAAGCAACTACTTTAGTTAGGTAATGGGGGGTTTTGTGAATCAAATAAGTTGACTGGCCTTTCTGTTTACGGCTGTTAATTGTGGCTTTGCAAGATTAATGTGTATTTGGTTAAATAACAACAGTGGGCTTCTGTTATTAAATGCTCAACTTCTCTGTCTTTCTTCTCCCTGTTTACCGCCCCTGCTATGAATAAACAACAATACAGCATTTAAAATATTTTAAATTGACTGTTTCTCTATACTAGAACAGTACCTCCCAGTACTGTGTTGGTTTCATGTTCAAAAAACTTTTCCCCGCCCTGGAAAAGTCTCCAATTCATTGATGTCATCAAGGCCACTGGATATAGGTAGTTTTCTGGCCATTTCCCTCCCCAAATTGGCATCACCACTACCATCCTAAAAACCTACCCGTGCTGTGATGCCACAGCTCCCTGGTCCTTCCCCTACCCATACAAAAAGTAAAGACTAGAGCAAGGAAACAGTACATGAGTCAAGTCTCCTGCTGTGAGCTGTCAATCTCAGTAGTTAATAGCTCAAATTACCCTTAGCACTTTGACAGCTAAGGAAGTTAGGTGTGAAAGGGGACGGGAGATGAGTCAAAGTAGTACAAATTCAGGCTTCACAAAAGACTGCAGTTTAGCATTTCTAAAAAAACTGCAGCAGTAAAAAGCACTTTGAAAATCTGTTCTGTGACATTTGCACTGTTTGTGTTTTAAGTAGTCATTGAACGGCATGAGATGTTACTTAAAACTAACTGACTGAAAGACAGCAGTGTATGCATGTAAAATCAGTGCAGTGACAGGGGCATTAGGAAGAAAGATGTCTACGTGATCTAATTTTTTTTTAGGCAAGCAGTGAATTATGGGATACCTAGAGGCAGACTAAACAATCAGAATTACTTCAAAATGCCAGACCCCATGTGGTCAGACTCAGAAATTATGTATAAAAATATTTAAAAACCTGTAAATAGACCCAGAGTGGTGTTAAAATGTTAGAAATACCAGACCATTATGAAATAAACATTTTTTTTGAGTCTGTGGGTGCGGTTCTCCTTTAAAGTCAGCTGCCATACAAGCCTGTGACTACTCTTTCTGTTCAACAGAGTAAATTAATGCAATCACTGATATTTTCATTTTAATCCTGTCAAGGTCAAAGCAAATACTTTAGGTCAGCAATTGATATGATGGCTGTTTGTGGATGAAATGTTTGGTACTGTAGCTTTGGCATAATGCAGATTACTTCATACAGTACAGTGTATGTTTACTATATCATGTGTAATCATAATAGTTTCATGCAGTCAAGACCAACCATTTTTTACTCTTTAGAGGTGTTAACAGCAGAACCTAAATACGTCATTAACTCTGAAATGCACTTTAGTCTATTATATGTTGGTAGACTATTCAGCATGTGCAAGAGTAACCGAGCACTTACTTTATGTAAATTGATAAGCATAGGCAGTGTTGATCCTACTGTAAAATAGCCCCACCTCTTTCTAGTTGACCCCACCCTATTCAGTTGTCTCCTGCAGCTCCCCTTGGATTTGAAGTCACCAGTTTCCACTGGTAGTTGTCTTTTGTAGATGGAAAGGCTGATATTTAAAAATGTCTAAATGCAGTTTTGCCCAGTGGAGTCTTGGCTGCTTGATGGTCAAGGTATACCTTTCCAAAGGTTTGCCATGTCTATTATGTATATAGTTTTATCTAACAACCACAAAATTTCACCTAATAATTAATCAAGTCTCATGGAATGTCAAGTCACCCCTTCCTATATCTCTAATCTTCAGCCAATGTGGCTACCAAGTAGTTTAGATTGCCTTATGAAATTTAAATTTTTCCCAAATCTGACTGAAGTTTTCATTTTTATGCATTCCTTACAAAATATGTTCTACTTTAGCTTAAAACCAGTCTTTACATAGTATTCAAAATGAAAGTAATTGCATCTACATCTGTTGTCTAAGTTTTGAACCTCCACATAACAAAAGGATTTCACCAACAGCCAAGCTGCAGTTAATGTGCCATTTAGTATATACTATAAAAAGATTTTGACACCTGGGTTGACAATTTCCCTCTCTTCTTTACCAACATGTAGCAGTGGTGCTCCATAAATTTTTCTGTTTAGCACAACTGATATTTAAATGAGATCACAAGAAGTTATTGTTCAATTGCATTCTGCTCTAATTAGACCAGTTATAGAGTACAGTGCTCCCCATTGTTATGTACCAGTCCAGGTTCTTCAAACAACTAGAAAAGGCCCAAGCATTTCCTAAACAATAAGATGACTGGTGTAAAATCTGAGGTACCAAGACAGTCTTAAAGTCCTGCCTCTATAAATAGTGTTTTATCATAGGATCATAGGCAGTTACCTGGCTAATGGCCTTGGGGCCCTTACTAGCCTAGCCAAGTTTATTCCCAAAAAAGAAACCTCCATCAGCACTTGTCATCCCTGTCAGTGAGGGACACAGGTGGACTCCTTGGGACAAATTTGTGGTTTCCCATCCACTCATCAAGGTTGCGCTTGAAGAGGGTCAGCGACATACTCTGTTTGACATGTATGAGGATTCTATTCCAGAGACAGATTCTTATGTGGAGGCCTATGACTTGTATTACATTAAATCAAGGACCAATCCCTTATTGACTTCTTACATCTCTATAGGTTAAACAGCTCCACTAACACCTGACTTAACAATACGAATCCCTATCAACATATGAAGTACAACATATACTTCAAGGTCAGATGTATTAGCCAATATTTGCTCCACCTTTGGAATACAGACTACCTTTACACTTTAAACAGAGTGAAACCATCACCTCTTTCAAAGTTAGCCTTGATGATTGAATGTGCATACATAAATTCCTCCTGGACCTGATTTGCTTTTCCCCTCTAGAAATGGGAGTAACATTAGAACGGTGGGTATTTGCAAAACTCAAATGATCTCATGATGTACTTCCCTTTTAATTTCTATGATGAAAGGTGTGACCAGTTTGGGAAGAAAGGGGCAACCACCCTGGGTGGATGGTGCTACAGTGCATGATCAACAGATGCTAACTGGGTAGTATTGTAGTACCGGCAACCAGCATGCAGAAAATGCCAGTACTGGATTTGCAGTTAGGGCTGAATTAGTTTCTTCAGTATTCACCTGTAACAAGCAGTTTGCTATAGTTTTCAAAGGCAAATTAATTTTGCTTCATCTAGGAGTTGAACATAGACCATCTGGATCACTCTGCTGTCTGCTCTGTCACTGAGCTACTGAAGAAGATGAGACTTTGTCATGGTGCTGAAATATTGCCTGTCCCACATACAAATGTGATACAGCAGAGAAATAAGAATAGATTTATTGCATTGATAAATATCATAAATCTGTGAAAGACCAGCTTTCTCCCTTCAGCACAATATATCAAATATTCAGGAAAAGTGGAAAGGAGAGACCATGCTAATGCATGAAATGTACATGAAATGTTACATGCAGATCTTAAATGAGTGGCTTTATCAAAATAGTTGGAGGAAAACACACCAGTTCAAATGTAGTAACACAACAGAGAAGAAAAACATTCAGAAGAGAGATCTGGATGATCAAAGTTTGAGATTCATTTAAAACACACATTTCTTTACTGCTGTCCTCCTGCAGTTGGAGCAGAGCCTTTGCATTCAAAGATGTTAACTGTTGTTGCAGGTTGTATGTGCTAAGTCTCAAAAATGAACAGGTGGATGTATTGTCTCCTTCCCCCCTTTGTCAGGTTAATTGATGTAATGTGTTGGGGGGGGGGGATGTGCTTCTGTACATAGACTGAGTTGGTGTGTTGATGCACGTACTGTGTGTAGTGGAGGGGATGTTCTCCTGTACTTAGACTGAGTTGATGTGTTGATGCATTTTCTGTGTGTGGTGGAGTGAATGCACTCCTGTACTTAGAATGAGCAATGTGTTAATACATTTCCTGTCTGTGGTGAAGTGAATGCCCTCCTGTACTTAGACTGAGTCGATGTGTTAATGCACTTCCTGTGTGTGGTGTAGTGAATGCACTTCTCCTCCTAGAATGTGCCAACGTGCTGATGCACTTCCTGCCTTTGGTGGACAGAATATGTTCTCCTGTCTAGACAGAGGTGATCTATGTTGATACAGTTCTTCTCTGAAGAGAGGGCTCACCAGTCAAGCCTCTAAGGCATAACACAAAAACAAACATCTTACTCATAGGCGACTTATTTGTGAGACACACAGATGTCCCTGTCACCAGGTTGAATAAGGAAAATGTCACAGTCAGTTGTCTGTCAGGTGACAGGATCTGCTACATCACACATGCACTCAGGTTTCTCAACAACAGGAACTGTTATGACTATGTCGGAGTCCATGCTGATGTGAACAACTTGAGATGTACCTCACTGGACTATATGAAGAGAAACATGACTGAGCTCTCAGACTATGTGTCTCAGGCAGGTGTGTCCCTAGTCTTAAGCAGCATTTTTTCACCTGGAATGATACCTCACTACAAACAAAAAATGATTGACTTTAACAATAAATTACTGTTAACCTGTGTTCTCAAATCTCACACTACTAGATTTGAGCTTAGGGGGTGCTGTCAGTATTGTAATTTGCAGAGACTTCCTTTTTGCCAAGGGGATAACCATGCACCTTTTTGTGCTTAGTTTTAGTATGTGGCTTTGGCACCAATCATTTGTCTGTGGTAACCCCTTTTGTAATATGTTAACATCATTTGGGGACGCAATGACTGAGACCAGTTTGCAATCATCAGCAAACATGGTAAGCCACAGGCCATCTACTTTTGCCTGGCTGTCTGACAAATAGTTTCAAAACAGTAGAGTGCCCAGCACAGATCCCTGTGGTACACCACTGATAACTGGTCTATTGGTTGTTGGTGAGTCAGTTGGTTACCCATCTAGTGACATGTAGGTTAATCCCCAGCTGTAAGAGTTTCTCAGTGATACCTTAGTGAGGGATTGTGTCAAAAGCCTTGGCTATGTCAAGATAAGCAGTAAGTACTCTTTTTCCAGGGCTTTAATGACATTCTTTAAGAAGTCTACCAGGCTCAGTAAGTATGATCTACCCTTAATGAAACTAAACAGAGTTTGAAGGTCACCTATGCCCTTGTTGGTAAGTTCCATGATGATTCTTTCCATGGTCTTACAGATAATGCTGGTTAGAGCTATGGGTCTGTAGTTCCCAGGGTTGGTTGATGGACTCCCTTTGTGCAAGGGGATTACTGTTGCTGTTCTCTACTCTGCTGGAACAAAGCCAGTGCTCAGGCTGAGGTTAAAGAGAATGGTTCTGCTAGGTCTTGTTTTAGATTGTTTAGTAAGCAGCCTGGGATGTTATGTGGTCCCCTAGAGACCATGTGTTTGGCCTTGGAGAGCATAGATATTACCTGCTCTTTGTAGATACTAGGTAGAGGACTGGTGTTAGGTTTGTTTGGGGTATGGCTGGTGTGGACAGGAGGGTGAAGTATGTCTTAAATATGTCAGCTAGCAGGTTGGCAGTTTCCTCAGGTTCAGTATGAGATGTAGGTTCATAGATTAGTACTAGGCTAACTACCCTTGTGGGCCATTTCAAGCCTACCAGTTACCCTATGTGAGAATCAAACCCTGCACCTTGTGTTCATAAGGTAAACACCTTAACCATTATGCCATCCTCCCACCCTTCTACCGTCCACTGTAACTTTGGTACATAGTCGGGCATTCCCTTTTTGATTTTGGACGTAGGTAAAGAATGCCTTATGATTACTGTTAAATAAAAACAAAGATAACAACACAGGAGGCTCAGATGCAAAAATTTACTAGTGTACACCAGGAGGCAAAAAACCATACAAGTAGAGAGTTTTGTCTGGCATGATGCAGGAAGTACAGAATATTTTATAGTGTTTACATTCAGGTTTTGCCCACCTTACTGACGTGGTTAGTCACAGGGCATCTACATCACTTTTACTAACAGTATTCTATTCATAAAGATTGCTGATGTTATATTTTTTAAAAAAGCTTTCCCTTGGGAATAATATAGCCTTGCAAAGCACCTGGTCAGTTATAATGTCTTTCTGTAAATGTTACTCCTTCAAGGTTTCAGGCCTGCTCGAATACAATAGTTGGTTCAGTCTTGTAATACACTTCTTTGTTCTTCTTGCAACATTTTCTCAACAGCTGTGTCTTATCTTGGTAACATTTACAAGGCCAATTGTCCCAGAGGAAGGAAAAGAAGATTTTCAATGCTTTATACATTTAATTTCCTGACCCAGCAGATAATCATTAGTGAAAAACATAAGCTTGCTGAGCTGGCTACTGCCAGGGTCAGAGTTCAAATACACTGCAGTTCCAAAGCTTCAAGCAATTACATGTGAAATCATTCTTATTGCCATATTATTAATAGAATAAAATGCATTATATACTATTTGCTTTTTAACTAGCACTTTATATATGTTCAAATACATATTTTTATAACATTTTCCTCCCTTTTAATACTTTTATTCTATTCTGAAATATAAACAATGTCATTTCGTCCCCTAGCCTTCTCCTTTAAGGACTTTCAACCAGGTAAGTCATTTAGTTTATACTTGGAAAGAATTTCATCTGAAATTAATTTTTCTAACTCAATGTCTTGGTACAAAGTTTCAGTTACAGATATATCAATAAAATCTTTGATCAATCTTTTCATGCAGGGAATCCCACAACAGACACATGCTCCTAATAGGAGCAGACCCACACAAATAGCAATCAAGATGTTCATTAGGATAGAACCCCACCCACCAAACAGACTCTGGAAAAAGTTCATCAGTGGGTTTGGGCCTGGTTCAGTCATGGCCGATACTTGCTGTATTACCTCTAGGTGGTCATTAATTTCATGTCGATTGTCTGGTATAAGCACAGCATTCTTCTTTGATAAGCGCGCACGTACCACCTCTCGCCACTAGGGTGAAGTCAAGAGCCATTTGATTTTGTAGCACAACAGTTCTCATTGCATTCAGTTCATCAGTCACTAGTTCGAGAGCAGAAAAAGTTGCATTACTCATTACTTCGAGAAGTTTCGACAGCTTTCTCAACTCCCAGATCGATTTGACTGCTCCATATGCTGGAAGTATTCCAGCCCAGGATATTACACTGTCACTCAAGTCCATATGAGTCAATTTTTCTTTGTTTTTTACGGAATGATGGTCTTTCCAACCAGCTTCGATTTGTCCCACTGGATTTACAGGTTTTCCGATTGGACCTTCAGGTTTCTGGGCTACATCTCTTACATTTCGTATCTTACCTAGAGGTAATTCTGCAGTATGTCTTATGGCCGAAACCAGATAACCCAAAAAACAACTGCCAGACCAATTCTCAGGTAGCCATTTGTATGCCTTTTTCCCACAAACAAAATAACAGTTTTCTACTTTAGTACTGATGCGGGTTAATTCTGAATGAAACATTTTCTTGTCTATAATAGACAGTTGTTTATGCAAAACAGGATTTCTCTGCACATCACTTAATGTTGTTTTTATTAAACTCAAATATGAATCATAATTCGTATTACAAACAGTGCCTCTATCTTTAACTTTAATATAGCATTTATAAGATATGGTTATATTACAGTTACTCCAACCCACTTGAATTGTATCATTCTTATAAAAACATACAATTCCCTTCTGTGTAATAGGCAAATACAATGCAATTTTGTCTTGTGATCTTACAGATCCTGTATCAAAAAGTAAATTCTCCCAAGTCTCATTTATCCCCAAGGGGACAGTGGACATTAACAGTCCTCCATATGCTGTTGGTATAGCAGTACAAATGCAGCAATTTGAAATGTTCATAGTCTCTACATATACATGCTTCATAGCTAGGTATGTGTTAAAGTTTGGATGCCAGTCTATAGACAGTTCATCACGTCTCTCCACTTTCACTTGTGTGGTTACATGTAGGAAAAACCACAACAAAAGGAAGGTCATCACAATCATAGTTAATAAATGCATAGTCAACAAGATGATTAAACAACATCTTTGGGGTTGATCTGTATTTTTACTTGTTTTGCTCTTGGCCATCCTGCCTTTGTTGTGTATCAGTCCCAAAATGTTTATCAAGTTGAAAATTCTTTACTGGTTTACAGTGCGTCAGATGGACCCAGGATGACCTCTCAGCAACTTTGACTGCAGTAGGCGTTGCCAACAGTACCTGGTATGGTCCTTCCCACTTTGGACTCACCCAATTCTTCCTCTTCGTAACCTTCAGCCACACCCAGGTGCCCGGAGTCAGCACTGCTTCTAGTGGTCCGGTCTGTCTTTTATCTGAAAAAGAGTTCAACTGCAAAACAGTTTTATTTGTTAACAGTTTTCTCATGTAGCTAGCTAATGAGCTGTCAGCCTCTAGTTCTGCAGGCATGAGAGCTTTCCACAGTGGCACATAATATGCCCTTCCAAATATCATTTCAAAGGGAGTGATACCCTTTACATTTGGAACTGTTCTCATGTTCAGCAGTGCCAAAGGCAGACAGCAAATCCAGTTTTTTTGTGTCTCACTCACTAGCTTCCTCAATTTATTTTTTAGGATTCCATTGTACCTTTCCACCAGTCCTGCAGACTGTGGGTGGTAAGCACAATGATTCTTTAAGGAGATTCCAAAGAATCTCCCAAGCTGGTGAATCGTCTGATTAACAAAATGTGTCCCATTGTCACTATAAATCCTTTCCGATATGCCGAATCTAGGAATTATTTCTTTTACTAGGGCTTTTGCCACGGTTGCTGCATCTGGATTTTTAGTTGGAAAAGCTTCTACCCATTTGGAAAACATATCTATAATTACTAAACAGTATTTTTCCCTTCACATTTATTCAATTCTATGAAATCCATACAAATAGTGTGGAACGGATATGGTGGTGTAGGAAAACTCCCTTGCTTGGGTTTGAATGCCCCTTGTGCATGATGTTTGTTACAAATATGGCATGCTGCACAAAATTTTTTTGTATAATTTATGAATCCGTATGTTTGGAATACTCGATTTACTAACTGTACCATCCCCCCTGTTGAGACATGGCACTGCCCATGGCTCAACAAAGCTGCATATCTAAACAAATTAGACGGTAATATTGTTTTTTTCTCTTTGGAGACATACAGTCCATTTTCGAGGATTGCACCTCGTTTCTCCCATTTTTGTTTCTCTGCTTTCGTAGTTAGTGTCTGCATTGTTTTTAGCATTTCTAGATCTAAAATCTCAGAGGGTTGTAATTCCTCGGTTAAAAGTAAAGTTTCTGAGTCTGAGGCTGCTTGCTTTGCAGCTGCATCAGCTTTTGCATTTCCTTTTGAAATTTTATCCTGTTGTTTTGTATGAGCTAAACATTTACAAATAGCTACTTTAGTAGGTAACTGAATAGAATCTAATAAGTTCAAAATAAGTTGCGCATGATTAATCGGTTTGCCATTAGATGTTATCATTCCTCTATTTTTCCATTGTTGCGCAAAAACATGCACTGTAGAGAAAGCATACTGACTGTCAGTATATATGTTCACACATTTATCTTTCGCTAGAGTGCAAGCCAGTGTTAAGGCTATCAGTTCTGCTGCTTGAGCAGATAGGTTATGCTGTAAAGGTTGGGCTTCTAAGATCTCTGTATCTGTAACCACTGCATACCCTACTAGATTTTTCCCTGTAGGACCCTTTCTGCATGAGCCATCCACGTAAAATGTCACCTCGGCATCATCCAAGGGCATATCAGTGAGATCTTGTCTGGGCAAAGTTGCTTGCTCAATTTCCTGCAGGCAGCTATGCGGCGTGCCATCCACAGGGGTTGGAATTAACGTTGACGGGTTTAATGTTGTACAACGTTAAATTACCATATGAGGTTGGCTCAGCAGTATGGTCATACATGAAAGATGTCTAGCAGGAGATAGATATGCTATTTTTTCTTGCAGTAAAATTATCGCGACTGCATGAGGCACTCTCAATGTGAGAGGATGGAATAACACCACTGAGGCCGATGCCTGTACTGCCATTGCAGCTGCGACCACTGCTTGTACACAGTGAGGCAACGACCGTGCCACTGGGTCTAACTGTGATGAATAGTAAGCTATGGGGCGTTGCTTATCCCCATGCTGTTGCATCAGAACTGACGTCATATATCCCTGTTTACAATCTACGGTCTGAAAGAATCTTTTGTGGTAATTCGGAAGTCCTAAAACTAATGAGGAAGCTATCAATTTTTTTAGTCTGCAGAAAGCTGTTTCTGCTTCGGGTGTCCATTGTAATATATCTTGTGCTGCCATTGGTGTTTTATATATTAAATCAGCCAGTGGAGCAGATTCTAAAGCATAGTTTGATATCCAGCTTCGACAAAAATTAGTTGTTCCCAAGAAGGACATAATTTCCTTCTTGGTCGCTGGTTTAGGTGCTTGTAAAATTGCTGTTTTTCTGTCTTCGTCTAATATTCTACCTTCATTGGATATTACATATCCAAGGTATCTGACTTGTTTTTTCCAAAGTTGTAACTTACTTTTGTTTACTTTATGTCCCTGTGCTGCCAAAAATTTCAATAATGCTATCGTATCCTCCCTGCATTGATGCTGGGTGGGGGCTGCTAGCAAAATGTCATCTACATAAAGCAGAATCTGACTACCTCCTGGTGGGGTAAATCCTGCCAGGTTGCTTGCCATTTCTTGTGCAAATATTGTTGGACTTTCACAATATCCCTGTGGTAGCCGAGTATAGGTATATCTTTTACCCTGAAATGTAAATGCAAACCAATACTGGCTATCAGGATGTATAGGTATTGAAAAGAAAGCATTGCTTATGTCTACTACAGTGAAATATTTTTGTTGCAGCTTTAAATCGTTCAACAAGGTGTGTGGGTCTGGCACCTTAGGTGCTCTAGGTATTATTGCATTGTTTACAGCTTGTAAATCCTGTACCATCCGCCATTCCCCGTTTGCTTTTTTAACAGGAAATAGAGGGGTATTACATGGTGAATCAAGAGATTCTACCAGTACTCCTTCCTTGAGTAATGCTGCTATTATAGGCTTGATTCCTTGCTCTGCATCTTTCCTCAAGGGGTATTGTCTTTTTTGTGGTCTAAATGCTGATTTTGGTGTAATAGTAACTGGTCCTGCTGTTTGAATAAGTCCTACATCTGATTTGCCTGTTGACCAAAGAATCTTTGGTATGTCACACAAGGCTTTTTCTTCTTCTTCTAATAAGAACGCTAATCAGCTGTCTTCACTAGTTTGTAAGTGTACAGCTGGATGTGTCTGTGTTAGCCAATTCAATTTCTGTTTTTGTATTCCCTGCTCTGATAATTCTAAATCAGTTTGTTTTTCCCATCTTGTTACTTTTTCTCCTAAGTCCGCCCATTTCATATTCTTATTTTCCGTTAAGCTGACATGTGGTAGTCAATTAGATTTGTACAGTGTCATGAATTCCTGAGGTAATGAACAGCTTACCACACTGTTTCCCTCAGTATCCCAATACAAGGTTCGTAATACTAATCTGTTAGCAGGATTTTTGAATAATTCTTGCTCATATTGTTTATCAGGTCCTGGCATGCTACAGTAGTATAGAGTGCAGTGTAACAAATGCTGTTGGTCATTGTCAAGGGAGGGGGCCTTACTGATGGCTACATTCATCAGTTCCTCGGTCACTGCCCCTGGACCAGTCGTAACTAGGTCCTGGCTGTACCAGTAAAAAGTCTCACCCTCTGGTCGCACCACAAATGTATCCATTTGTCTTTGTGCCTCCATACACTGCATAGTGGGAACTACCGCTATGCCAAATATCTGCATAAGATCTCTTCCCAGTATGTTTACTGGACATTTTGCAGAAACTACAATTTTACTTTTCTGAGTCATACCTGAAACAGGGTCAGTTATTGCTATATCATGGGAGAGTGGCTCCCTATATAGCTGTCCGTTTGCTGCCTTTACTAATATATAATCAGGTGATTCGGAATATTCTGGTAACTTGGAGCGGTGTATCAAAGTCCGTGACGCTTCTGAGTCACACAGGAATTTTACTTCCCTCCCCTCCACCAGAAGTGTGACTCCCGGTTTTGTGTCTGCCATATAGAGCTCCGAGCTCAGTAATGCCAAATCTAAAATTTCACTTTCTTCATCCTCTACATCTGCTTGCATTTCATCTGTTCCTTCTACTACATTTACATTTGTCCTTTGATTGTTAGCCTTTCCTGATGATTTCTGACTTTCATCACTATCATATAGTCAGTCCTCATCACCCTTACTTTCTGTAGTCACCTTTTTATTTAGCCTGCAATCCCTTGCTAATTGTCCTTTCTTTCCGCACTTAAAGCACTCACCTTTCTTATTTCTCTCTTCAAAATCTTCTGACCATTTGTCAGATTGTCTATTTCCCTGGACATTTTTCTTACCATTTTCACCTGACTGTACTACAAAAACCTCAGCTCCGTCTAGAGCAGTGAAGACTTGTGTCTTCTTTTTCTTTTTACTATTAAAGTGTCTTTCAGCATGTCTAGCATATTCAAGTAAGGCTTGTAGCCTACTTGTTCGATGATCTATCATATGCTTCGTAATGAAGCTACTGATAGGTGCAATGCAACCTTTCAAAAATGCATTTTCAGTTGCTGTTCATACGAGGTATCATGTGTCTGATTTTCAGGAATAGCCATACCACTATGGTTATTGAAACATTCCAATAATCTACCATAATACCCATCTACAGTTTCATTCTCTTGTTGTATGCATTGGTTAATGCAAGTCCAGTCTGCTCTAAGTTTCCATTTTTCGGAAATTCGGTCTGTAAGACCTTTTACTCTGTTGTCTAGTTCTGCATCACTATGTGGGAGTGGTTTAAGCTCTGCATTACAAGGATTCCAGGTGCCACAAATCATGTGCCAGTCTGGACCCACAATTTGTCTAACTACCTTTTCTACTTCTTCCCCATTCAAGTGGTAACTTAGTCTCATACCTTGTAAATCTTGTAAAAACTTTGTGTAATTAACTTTTGGATGAGGGATTCCCTCTGTAGCTTTCCGAATATCTTCTGGTGTCCATGGTCTATATACTAGAAGAGTTGGGTCCTGCCCTTCCTGTCCTGCCTGAGGATTTGGTACCTCGATTAGTGGACAGATTTCTTCTTCATTTTCCTCTAGTGTGTTTCTCCCTATTTGATACAAGTCTGTGTCCCCAAGTGTTTTACGTGTCCGGGACCTAGTTTCAATAGGATCTCTAACAAATGGTTTTAGTGTTCTTGTGACATCAGGATAACGTGGAGGTGGACTAGCTTGTCCTCCTGCTTCATACCCTGAAAAAGGCATCAGAGGGGGTGGGGGAGGAGGAGCCATTGCTATTACTATATTATTATCCTCTTTATCTAAAAATAACGTCTTAGCATTTTTAGTTTTTTGTTCCCTTCGGTTTACTTCCTCAATCCACCTGTGTGCCTGAGGAATGCCTAATCATTGTTGTTTTTTTGCCTGACCTTCTGTGTCAGATTTAAGTTGTTTTAAAAGTTTAACTAATGAAATTTTATCCAATTTACCATAGAATCCGTATTTATTAACCCATTTTGTATAATACCTTACATTATCAGCCCGTTGTAATTGCATATATTTTGCGTCTTCAGTTAGGGCCAGATCTCGCGATGTTTTAGTGCACTGATTTCCCATACTAAAAGAAAATGTTACGTAACCCTTTTCACCACATGGTATTTCAGTTCCTTACACAGTTTATCTAGAATAACTGCCTACCTTATTCTGTTTCCCTGATCTCTGACAAAATATACAGTAATTTCCTTTTGTCCCTGATCTGTATAACAAATCTTCTGACAATAGTATTTACTGCAACCTAGTCCCTGATCTAAAACAGAAAAAAAGGCAAATATCTTCCTACCTGAGCCTCCTGAGTTGACCAGTTCGAGACCGCTCTTGACCGTCAGATCAGAAAGTGGCCAGCCTCTCAAAATGACAATTCAGTCGGAGGTCTTTTGTATTTCAAGAAGAACCGTTTCGGTAGCTTCTCCTGCGCAGTGTTCGACCACCGGTACACTCTGATCTGTAGCTGTCTGAGGGTTTCCGATTCAAGAAGGACCAAACTGTTAAATAAAAACAAAGATAACAACACAGGAGGCTCAGATGCAAAAATTTACTAGTGTACACCAGGAGGCAAAAAACCATACAAGTACAGAGTTTTGTCTGGCATGATGCAGGAAGTACAGAATATTTTATAGTGTTTACATTCAGGTTTTGCCCACCTTACTGACGTGGTTAGTCACAGGGCATCTACATCACTTTTACTAACAGTATTCTATTCATAAAGATTGCTGATGTTATATTTTTTAAAAAAGCTTTCCCTAGGGAATAATATAGCCTTGCAAAGCACCTGGTCAGTTATAATGTCTTTCTGTAAATGTTACTCCTTCAAGGTTTCAGGCCTGCTCAAATACAATAGTTGGTTCAGTCTTGTAATACACTTCTTTGTTCTTCTTGCAACATTTTCTCAAAAGCTGTGTCTTATCTTGATAACATTTACAAGGCCAATTGTCCCAGAGGAAGGAAAAGAAGATTTTCAATGCTTTATACATTTAATTTCCTGACCCAGCAGATAATCATTAGTGAAAAACATAAGCTTGCTGAGCTGGCTACTGCCAGGGTCAGAGTTCAAATACACTGCAGTTCCAAAGCTTCAAGCAATTACATGTAAAATCATTCTTATTGCCATATTATTAATAGAATAAAATGCATTATATACTATTTGCTTTTTAACTAGCACTTTATATATGTTCAAATACATATTTTTCTAACAATTACCCTTAGTAGAGATGCTAATTTAGCTTCATAACTAGCTTTAAAAGACTTTATAAGATATCTGATTTGCTTGTTCAAGCTGCAGAGGGTATACTTCTTCTGCTGAGTAAGTTCTCTCTTGCTCTTAAACATAATTTCCTTCTTTTTTTATATAACCTATTATACCTGAGGTCTACCAGGGTGGCCTGTTTTTCAGGAGGACCTAGTTTTGATCTGGTCAGGTACAGCCAAGTCAGTATAGTTGTTTAGGTGGTTATACATGACTTTTGTGTGCATATGAGTTATTGTTGGCTGTGTTAGCACAGAGGTGATACTTTTTATACCATTGCCTAGTAAACTGTAGTTTGCTTTGCAAAAATGTTTCAGTTTTCTTTGCTCCTATGGGGGTGTTAGGTCTGACGGTTACTTTGAAAGTGACAGATTTATGGCCTGACTTCATCAAGGAGAGCAACATACTAGGGGTAGTTCAGTGACCCCCTCATGTTGGTAAGTACTAAGTCTGGGACATTTGAGCCCCTTGTGGAGGTGAAGACTAGATGTTCCAGGGCACTTGTATAGACAAAGTCCATGGACCTCAAGGTGAGCATGTTTGTGCTTGGGTATGTCTACCAATTGATGGAAGGATAGTTGAAATCACCCACTACCAAAGTGTTTGGCTATATAGTGAGTGACTCTAGTAAGTCCAAGGCAGTGTGCTTCTCCTGGTTCATGGTGGGACCTGTAGCTAGCAGTGATGTGTCAGGGTGTTTTACTTATAGATAGTTTGACCTGCAGTAGCTCAAGAGATTCATATTATTTAACCAGTCTTGGAGTATAGTTGGCTTTAATGAAGATGGATACACCTCCACCTTTGGTTCTTTCTCACTCATTTTGGAGTTTGAATGTGTGGAAGGCATTGCAGCCTTGCATGGATGGGGTACTCTCTGTGGCCTTGAACCATGTCTCAGTGACTGCACAGACATCAGCATCTTCTAAACTGATGAGTGTTTACAGGCAATGGAGTTTCCTCTTTGGGCTCCAAGCATTAAGCAGCATAACCTTGTTTGTCTGGAGTGGATTTTTTTTTTTTACATCAGAAATTTTATTGTTTTGACATAGCCTAAAAAAGGCACTATGGGGGAGGCAAGCACCTTTGCCAGTATCAGAAAGCCTAGCTGAGACAGGTGAACACCATCTCAAGCAAAGCAGTGGGCTTGTTAACCATATCTTCACAGGCTGACAGATACTGGATCCCCTTGGAATGAAACCAGAAGCTAAGCCAGTTGTTAAAGTCAATATTTTTTTGTCTCTATTGTGGCATCATCCTTGGTGAAGGTAGAATGCTGCTTAGGGCTGGGGACATAGCTGCCTGGGACACATAATCTGAGAGTTCAGTAATGTCTCCCTTCATATAGGCCAGAGGGATACATCTGAAATAATTCACCTCAACATGTACTATGACAGTCATAATGGTATTTGTTGTTGAGTGACTTGATTGCATGTATGATTTGATGGATCTTAGCACCTGACAGGCAGCTGACCATGACCTTCTCCTTGTCCAGCCTGGTGAGAGGGACAACTGTGTGTCTCACTGTGGAGTCACCTAAGACCAGGACATTTGAGTTTGAGGTATTTTGCCTTATGGGCTTATTTGTTATGACACTGGTGTGTGTGTTGTTATGGGTAGTGGATGTGGATTCTATTTGCTTTGCTGTGTGTGCAAGTGGGTTTGTGCTTGGGAGGTCTCTGGTCTTTCGGTAGACTTTTACTGAGTACCTCTGCATATGTGGGTTTGTTGTGACTTTGTTTTGTGTTAGAGGTGATGTTTGTGTGCTGACAACCAGTTTGATGTCTGGTTTGTTGTTACATAAGAGAGTGGATTCCAAATGCATAGTGTAAATACATCTGTCACATATTGCATTTATTTGTTTTAGGAGTAAGTGGTTGTCAGTATGCATGAGTCAATTAAACATTGCCTCGAGATGCCCATTTCAGTTATGCTGGCAGAAGAAATGGTTGGAAACTAACCATTCATTATGGCAGGTTTTTAATGTAAGTACTGTTGAGGAGTGGTCCAGTCTGACTAGATTTTATTCTAGGATTAACAAAGGAGCTTATCCTATTGAAGGCTAGGGTTGAAAACTATGGCAATGCTTCTCGGTGTGCAACTGAGTTTCCCACAATACAGCAGGGAAGCATGAGAGGGTTCACTAACAGATGTCTAGGAGAAAATTGTCTTTCAAGGTGTTTCCATCTCTAAAGGGCACCATTGAACCCCAAGTGCAAGGCCTAAATACAGACAAAATTAAACATTTCTAAGCAAAGCAACCAATGGGAAAGCAGACAGTGAGTTTTCCATCAGTAATCTCCAACTCAGACGAGGCTCAGACTACATATGTCTACCACAAAGGTGCAGGCAGGGTCCTCCTAATGTAAGATGGCTGCAATAGTGCTTAAGTGTTACAATGCAGTCTAGATTCAGCATATCTGAATCTAGTCTATGCTATGTGCTAGCTACTTAAAGCAACAGAGCAGCTAGTTTAAAGTGCAGAAAAATACAGTAAAAATCAGCAAAATGAGGCAGCAAAAATGATAAAATACAGTCAGCAAAGTACAAAGAAAAGTCACAAGGTACTTATTTTTTCAGGTTTAGTTATGGATGCTTTGGATTTCAGCAGAATCTCTCCAGACCTCTGGCAAAAGTCACCACATGTTGAGCAGCTCCAGTTAATAGGGCACAAACTTGTGCAAACATAAGGCTTAAATAACAGGCAAAATTAAACACCTTTAAGTAAACTACCAATGGGATAGCACACAATGAGTTTTCCTCCAGTTATCTCCAATTCAGATGAACCTCAGACTACACACTTCTGCCACAAGGTTGCAGGCAAGGGCCCCTAATATAAAATGGCTGGAATAGTGCTTAAGTGTAACAATATAGTCTAGATTCAACAGATCTAAATCTAATCTATGCTATGTACTAACTACTTAAGACAAGAGAACAACTTTTCTAAAGTGCAGAAAAATATGATAAAAATCAATAAAATGAGGCAACAAAATGATAAAATACAGTTAGCAGAGTGCAAGGAAGACTCAAAAAGTACTTATTGTTTTGATTTTAGCATTGGATGCTCTGGATTTCAGCAGAATCTCTCCAGCCTCTGGCAAAAGTCACCAAGTTTTGAGCAGCTCTGATTAGATGGCCTGCAGTGGTATTGCCCTCTGCACAAACTGGCAACTATTTGAGCAGCTGTGAACAGTGGGAGACAATTGCTTAATAACATGTAGCATGTCTGCTTTGCTACTACAAGTTCCAGTTCTGTTGATTCCTTGTTGGCTTATTTGTTTCCTTCACTTTCTACCATAAATACATGCAGTTTCATTTTGTGTAAACCATAAAATCAATACGTAAAAATACTGAATGAGGAAACAATTTTCATCAGACAAGTAAATGTCTGATAAAAAGAAAACATGAATATCAATGGACAAGCAGAATTACATTCATGCTTATAACAAAACATAAAATAGTTGTAATGGCAATCCTACATTGTGTAACTTCTGAGATGAACACTGAGGGATACATGGATAAAAAATAAAAAAAGAATACGTAGACTATTTTGATAGGCAAAGGAGAAACTTAAGTACAAAACTCTTTCATTCTTTGGAAGATTTCAGACTAGCAAGTGTTTTGAATTGATAGCTTTCTGATTTTCTTTTTGTTTCTTACAGCAATTTTCAGAATTATGCTGATACCTACAAGGGTCACATTCATAAAATAAAATGAGATAGAAGCTGATAATGCAAGTTTATTAATATAAACTCTGCTTTGCCATGCAATATTTATTTCTTAAGAAAGATGGTGGCCATTTCAGAGTTTCTGCATACTATGGAAATCTCAAGAGTACAGCATAGTTGTTTTAAATAAATCCTTATCTAATGGTCAGTAGTATTCCTCAGTCTGGCACTCCTTAATTATAAGTTGGGAAGCAATAAAAGGTCATAGTCTTTTCTTAAATTTAGTACTCCTCTATCACAAGGAACACTAAGTCAGCCAGCTCCTTTGTGACTCTCTGCTCCCCTCTTTTGAATGTTATAAAAAGCATAACATTTGTCACAAACAACTTGCTACAACTTATAAGTACTACAGAACAATCAGCACCTTGATCCAGAGATGACTGAATTCTTTGCCCAATCCTAACTACCCTCCTGCCTTCATCCAAAGAGATGTTTTACACCTAGGTTCTTGTGATATAGAACAGATGGCTACAATATAAAGAGAGTCAAATGCAAAGTATAAAACCACAATATTGGTAAGCATTTGTAACTAATAGTTTCTTAGCACATAAACAGAAATAAACAATTTCAGATGGACCAGCTGCATATGCTAATTCCAGAGAACAGGTGCAATCATAAAACAAGCTCTTCAAACTAAATACAAACTGACATTATTCTCAGTTGGCTTAAGTGAGCAGAGGCAGTCATTCTTCAAATGTTTACTATATAGTGTTCCCACAGTAATAATGAAATTTCAGAGCATTCTTGTATTTGATAGTGCCACTTTAAGAAATTAAGAAGAGACTGTAGACTTTTGCAAGCTTTTAGCTTAAATGAAAAAAACACCTCACACGGTTAAGATTTATATGCAAATTAAAACAACATTAATTAGACAGCAGATTACAGTAATTTCATTTTCACTTTTTAACTTTAATGAAAAGCTTAATGTTAGCTAATAAATGTTTTGATGAAGCCTTTAGCAATTTAATATTTGCCAAAACAGATTTTCATAGTGTAGAGATGAAAATACTTGTGGCATCCTTTCAAATCAAATATGATCATGCGAGACAGAGATAGCACCGATGCTGTCAGAATGGTACAAACTTATCAAAGATAAATCTTGTAAATTTAAACGTTTGTAATTTATTTTATGTCACAGATTATATACTGCTTGGAAGTGAATACATTTTCAATCAAAATGTATTTAATTTAGTAAATTGTGTTTGCAGAAATTGCAATAAAACTCTTAGCTCATTTGAACACTGCATCAGTTTGTAAATACTTAGTCACCCTTGTATGAAATGTACCCAGTTGTTGTACTTGTTTCTGCTTAGTATCTGGTTTTATTTATTTTTTCTTATGATTATAGGGGCAGAAGGAGCAGTGTTTAGTAAATCTATAGAAACCCCTCACATCAGGGCAGACCCCTTCAAAGAACTGAGGTAAGTTGCAGAGCCTATTTATAAGCCAAGTCTTTCTAAACACTTGGTATGACTAGGACTTTGACTTATTGTCTTTATTGCGTGTGTGTGTGTGTGTGTGTGTGTGTGTGTGTGTGTGTGTGTGTGTGTGTGTGTGTGTGTTGTTCAACAGTAACAGACATAGATATGTGTTGTATCAGCAATATTTATATTGGGTTTAGACAATGGTTATAAAAGTCAGAGTTAAAATGTAATGCCAACTTTTTGAACCAGTAGCTAACCTATTGTTATTGCTGCTGAATAATCATAGTCGGCTATAAAGAAAATACGTTGGTTTTCCCATCGTCTGTTACCCTTGCATTTTGATTCTTTATCAATATGTGTTTGTAATATTACCTGAAATGCAGTTGCAGATGGGAATGATAACCATACATTTTAAGCATGCCATAATCTTCACATTTTAAAGTGAAGAGCAGTCATTGATCTCCTAGCTAAAAAAGGAACACCAATAAATTTCCATGATCATTTTTTTTTTTTATTTATTTACTTTGTTTCTGTACTCTGATTTTGCAACACTTCACTACTGTGAATACTGCCGCTTGTCTGCTATCTCAGTAATGTGAACTCAGCCTGTGTCTTTATTGTTCCGTAAAAATATTGCAATGGATTGTGGGTGCTGACTACTGATGCCACCCAGGAAAGAAATGTGTGATCCTGTAGTTTTCCACTGCTAATTAGGCAGCCATATTATGTGCTGTAACAAAAGGTTCAAAGCTAAATCTTAGAGTGCATTAACTGAAATATGTTAGGAGTGTGTGTGTGTGTGTGTGTGTGTGTGTGTGTGTGTGTGTGTGTGTGTGTGTGTGAAACAGAAAGATATGCTCACTTTGGACATTTGCTTTTATTGCACAGTTGAAGATGAGTAGATATGTATGTTTATAGTTCTCATGGTTAATCATACAATATTCTTAACTGACAAAGGTTTCATCAGTATATAAAACATTAAGTGCAACAACTGACATAAACTAATACCATCAAGACCATATATTTTCTTACTCTATATTATCATGGAAATACAAACACCAAAAGAAAGAAACAAACAAAAATTCTCAAAAATTAAGCAACATATATAAGCATAGCTTTCAACTGCCATGATTTAGTACTGTGAATTTTTACCTCAGATTTTGCCTTCTTCCTCCAAGATTTTCTGATTCTTTCTGATTCTCTTTGTAAAGGTAGACCTCTTCAATGGCATATACTTTATTAAAAAACTGAAATTAGCATATACAAAGGTATCTTATCACTAACCATTTCGTGTTTAGCCTCTAATGGCCTTCTATTCCAAGTAATTAGAAAATGTTCCTCTTATGGGGCCTCTGCTCTAATTTTTAAAACACACGGCTGTGCTTTTTTGATGTTCGGTGGTTGAGAAGAACGCATAAAAAAATTCTGTCTCTTATATAAAATATATTAACTACTGAGTAATGTAGCTAAATTGTAGAAAATAAACTTAAAATAAAAGTACTAATAAAATAGCACAGCTTTATATTCTCTTGTTTATATATGCTAACAGACACTAAAGTAAAAATTTCATTAAGCAGTTGAATTTGATAAAAGCTGACTACAGCATAAATTAACTAAAATCAATTATATGGAATATTAATATAGCAAGGGCATTTGCTGAGTTGTGTTTCAGTCAGAAGCATGGCTTCCAATTTCTATGTATCTGTCTGTCTAGGGCTTGTGGTAGTACTCATGACTATAACCCTTAGCCTACCCCTGTAGTTCGTTACTAATGTGTGATAACCCTAACTCTGCTGCTGCTCCCAACTCCAGGCTAAAAACCTTTCTTTAACAGTACCACTACACAAGGCAAGTAAACACAAACACACACACACACACACACACACACACACACACACACACACACACACACACACACACACAAGCACAACCACACAAATCAAAATATTCCCTTGCCTAACCTTTATTCCAAATCTAATTGGTAAAACCCACTTACCTGCAAACAAACACATCTCACACACTACAGGAACACTCAGCAAGCTGATGTTTCACATCTCCTGATGTCAACAAGTGCAACATTTAAATTAATGTGCGACAAGTAAAGCTTGTCAACAAGGCTTTATTCAGAATATCTTCATTAGATCACTGCGGGGTGCCTGGTCTGCCCCTTCCCCAGACATTGTTATTAAAAAGTGTACCCCTTTTTTATTTCAGGAAAGAAAAATATGTTATAGTTGTAACATCATATTAAAGTAAATCTGGATTTAGCTATTATTCTTTTCATTGTAGCATTTTCTTTTCCATAGTATGGCATTATATTCTTCACCATTTCAGTGGCTTGGCACTTTTAGCTTTTTAAAGTGTCGCTCACTGTGGAGCCTTTTTAAGCTTCAGCATATTATCATTCTATTTGCAGTGTCTAGTGGTATATCTGCCATGTCCTTCATTTAGCTGCCTCTCCTTCTATAGCTCCTCCTCCTGCATATCTCCTCTACATCTTGTCTGTTAGTGATCTCATTCATATGTCTTTTTTTCCTGTTAGCTGTAGGTTTTGAGAAATGACTTTGCTTTTTATTGTCTAGCTTTATTCCCATATTACTGTCACAGCATCCTAACTCATTGTGTCTATCACCTCTGTTTCTTAGAGATGGGCATGTGAGGAAACCCAAGCTTTCTAAATCAGAATGACTTCTCTCATTCTGAGTATTGCCTCTCTTTCTTTCTGTTTTTTCCCTCTGGTCCTCCCCTGACCACAAACCTAACTTTCTGTTACTCTCATGTCCCATTCATTCCCACTGGATTATATACCTCTAGATCATTCATTCCATTGGTGGGAGGGTCAGATGTAATAACAATGGTGCAATCATTCAGAAGGAGGACTGGGTTCTGCTCTTTATACGCCGCCTCCTTACACGTGCTTCTTAGCATCACATGTTTGACATTTCATTGGACTTGGCAATACATGTTACTGCTCTGAGTGACCAGATCAGCTATACCTGCACTATATATTACTTTACTATATTCTGTTAAAAGTAGTCAATATGTGTAAGATAATATTTTGGCATACAAATCATATAATTCACATTGTAATTATTGACCTACCTACTAAAAATAATTGAAATATGTAAATCATATGACAAGGAACTAAATTATCTAGAAAATGTACAAAGTGTATCAAACTACTCAAGTAAAGTTTTATAATAATTATATACTCATATGTCTCAGTATTGTTCAGACCAGGAAATCTCCATGGCAACCCAATGCGGTAAATTTTAAAGGAATTTATTGCAAACACCACAATGGATACGGCACAGTAAAATGTAAAGAAAATAAGTGCTTCCATTTGAATAATATCAAACTTCTTCCAATTAAATTTTAAAATCATCATGTGACCTCATTTTTAACAAAAGATAACATACAAACCTAGATGTAAAAGATACAATGTAACCAATGAGGTTAAAACAAGTTAATCATTCACTTCAAAGCACAGGCGCAAAGAAGGCGCAGTGATTTAGTGTTAGCATTGTCGCCTCACAGCAAGAGGTTCTCTGGTTTGATTCTCGGTTGGGGTTCCTTCTGTGTGGAGTCTGCATGTCCTCCCTGCGTTACTGCGAGTTTCCTCCGGGTGCTCCTGTTTCCTCCCATGTTACAATGACATGCATCTAGAGCATTTCTCCCCGGGCCTCCACTGAAAATTGGCTTTGTTCCAAGTCAGACTTTCCCAGTTAACAAATGTTAAATAAAAATAAATAAATAAAATAAGATTTAAAGGTATAGCAGCTCACATAACATATAAAAGTAAGATCTTGCTAACCAATGATAAAAAATTATGTAACCACCTAGAAACATATTCAGAAATATAGAAAGATGTAAGGTTGCACTGTCAATCAAAAGATTTAAGCTTCAAAAGGCTAACAATTGAAATAATGTCATTTAAGCCGGGCAAGGGGTGGTAGTCGCAAGTGGACCTCCAGTAATATATTCCATGGTCCACCTCTCAGACTCTTCAATACTTGTTGCAGCGCGACAAATTTAAACTCATAACCAGGAAACTAATGGATATGGTTATACAAAGCATTAGTTATTTTTTTTTGTTTATTTCATACATATGATTGTAAATGCATTGGCTAAATTTACGTTCAGTTTTGCCAACGAAAAATCCTGGGCATTTGGTACAAGTAGCTATGTATATAATTCCTTGAAAAGAATCAGCATGGAATATAGATGTATTTGTTCCCTGTTGATACCCCTGACACACAGTTTACAAATTGGCATTGCTGGCATGCCCCACATTTTGCCATCCTACCTTCAGATTTATTAATACCCGGATGCTCAAAAATGTTCTTCAAATTTGATCTTCTTCTATACACAAAAAAGGGGTGAACTCCCAAAGCGTAGCTGATGTATTTATCAGCAGCAATCAACCCCATTTTTTTTTGATAATACCTGAAATTTCCACATTATTCAAATTGTAAGTAGAAATAAAAGGACAAAAAGCAACATTGTGTGATGATTGGAGGAAGATGGGTGAAGGCTGCCAGCCTAGTCAAATAAAATTTGATACACAATAGCCCTGAGTAGCATTCTGCCATCGTCCCAAATGATACAGCAATACAAGGACAAAATGATAGACTTCAACAATTGGCTAAGCTTCTGGAGTCATTCTAAGGGGATCCACTATCTGTCTGCTTGGGATGACATGGTCAACAGACAACGATGCTTTGCCACCGATGGCCTGCACCTGTTGCCCCTGGGATTCCGGATACTGGCTAAGGTTCTTGCTGCCCCTATAGTGCCTTTTTTAGGCAAGGTTCAAATAACAAATTCACCACTGTATCAGGAACAGGCAAGCAAAAACGGAGGGTAATACTACTCAATGCTAGAAGTATAAATCTCAAAATGCACTCATTTGAGGCACTCCTTAAAATGGAGAACATTGATATCTGTGCCGTGACTGAGACCTGGTTCAAGACTCCAGAGAGCACCCCTGAACTACCAGGCTATAACTCATACCACACTTTTCAGCCATGTAACCCGGACCGAAACACCAAAGTCGGAGGTGTGTCCATATTCATTAAGGATATCCACACCTCCAGGCTAATTGCTCAGCATGATGCATCCAAGGTTATCCAAGTGCAACTAACTCTGGGCAAAACTGCACTCCAAATTGTAGCTTGCTACAGATCCCCCACCATGCCCCAGGATTCCCACTCCTCTTTTCTTGATGTACTGTAAAATATTAGGGTTCAACCAAACACCCTTATAATGGGCGACTTCAGCTACCCCATCATTAACTGTGAAAACTACTCGTGTACCAACTCCTTAGCTCAACGTTTTCTGAAATTCATAAACTCCAATGCCCTGGATCAACTTATCCCCACCCCCACCAGGGGCGTCAATATCCTAGACCTGGTCATTACCAACATGAGTGACCAGTGTTCCACACCTGAAGTCAACTCCTTGTAGGTCCAATCCAACCATAAGCTAATCACCTTTGATATCCACATCCCGACCCCACCCTCCATTAAGGAAACCACAGTAAAACATTTCTCCAAAGCCAACTTCATGCTTAAGACAGAAGTGGTGAACTTCATGACACCCATGCAGATGGACAATACAATTACAACTGCTGAATCCTACACAAATCCACTCTATAAGCACTTATACGAGTGCATGGATTGTGCTATCCCAAACAGAACTAAGACGCTATCCTCCAAAAAAGGAAGCCAATCTGGTGGTCCCCTACCATAAACAAACTGTACCAAAAGAAGGAAGAAACTGCTGCAAAAGAGAGTAAAATCCCATGAGGGGAGGAGCTCCCTGGTCAGCCTCAGTAAGAAGCTGAGATCCCTTATAAGATTCTCCAAAGCTAGCTACGAAAACAAAATTGCCACTTATTCTAAGGACAACCACAAAGCATTCTATAGCTATGTCCAGAATCTTGATGGCAACATCCAGATCTGCTCTGAGTTACAGCACAAAGGCATGAAAATTATAGAACCAACTGATATTGCCAACATCCTGGCAGATAGGTTCAGTGCTAACTTTACCCCCCCTCACCCCATAAAGGGCCCATATCTATACAGGAAGAATGCAGAGTCCCTATAATCACAACTACGCAGGTAAAAGCTGCACTCTCTAAAGCCAAAAACACAGCATCCATGGGACTGGACAACTTCCCAGGCTGCATTTTACACGAACTTCAGAATGAATTGGCTCCCCACTTAAGCACCATGTTCAAAAATAGCCTCACATCAGGCTTTGTGCCCACTGAATGGTGCACAGCAACAGCTATCCCACTCCACAAAGGGGGAGTCACCACTGATCCCAGGAACTATTGACCTATTAGCCTGACGAGCCTGCAAGGCCATGGAACATATCATCATGGAACTCGTAAACAAAGACATGGCAACCTCTAACTCTGGATCCCACCCAGTTCGGGTATGTGAAAGGCAGATTGTGCCTCCTGAACCTGATCGACTTCTTTGAGGCAGTCACCAAAGCCGTAGATGAGGGTAAGGTGGTACACACAGCCTATCTTGACCTTGCCAAGGCTTTCGACACCATCCCCAATTCTGGAATTATAGATTAACTCACTAAACTAGGTATAAATCCCTACGTCACAAGATGGGTTGCCAACTGGCTCACTGACAGAACCCACACTGTAAAAGTTGCAGACTACAAATCTGACATCAAAGCAGTGACAAGTGGAGTACCACAGGGTTTCGTCCTGGGACCTCTCCTGTTTGGTATCTACTTCTCTGAAGTACATGCTAAAACAGAAGGCCTCTGGCTAACGAAATTTGCAGATGACTGCAAACTAGGAGCCATAGTCAAGTCCCCAAATGATGTGGACATCCTACAGAAGGGCCTCACTGAGACAGATGCTTGGTGTCAGAGCCCTGGCCTCAAGCTCAATGCCAAAAAGTGCAGTGTCATCCCCTTTGGTAAAAACTTTGTACCCATGAACTACCACATAAGCAGCAATCTACTTAACACCGAATGTGTAATAAGAGACCTTGGGACCCAGGTGGATAGTAGTCTCTCCTTTGATAGTCACATCACCACAGTAGTCAGGAAGTCCTTCTACATGGCACACCTCATCATAAAAGGGTTCTCATCCAGGAAAAAAGAGCTCATTGTTCCCCTTTACTCGACACTCATTAGACCCATTATAGAGTACAATTCCCCTTTTGGAATGTACCTCACAAGACATCTGCAGCAGCTGGAAAGGTCACAGAAGTACCTCACAAAGAGGATTACTGGCCTCAAACAAATGCCCTACACTGACCGCCTCAAAAAACTCCAGCTTTACTGTGTAGCATATCACCTACTCTGAGGTGATCTCTGTCTAACATATAAAACTAAGTCAAACCCAGAGCTGTTGGACATGCTACACCTAAAGAAATCCCAATCCCTCTGAGCTACATGCTCTAGGGACCTAAACCTTGTCACCACAATAAACAGGGCATGCTGGAGGGATAGATTCCTGTCCCAGAGACTTTCCATACTCTGGAACAGGCTACCCATCTATGTCAAGCAAAGTTTTTCATTAGCACTCTTCAAAAAAAATCTTGATGAGTGGATGGGAAATAGGAAATACACCCCGGGGATCATTTCTTTGTCTCCGCTCGACAGTGGCACAGGAAAATAACTTTATTGGGTGGCGTAAGCCAGGGAACCTTGTTGGCTAGGCTTACGTAGGCCCTTGGGCCAATAGCCTAGTACCTACCTATGAACCTATTGTATAAATAAATATAAAATACAGGCTTGTGTTTTTAAATGAAAGAAAACACTGTAAGATGTGAAATTCAAGATTGTTGCAACATTGCCATCTGCTGTAAGGAAAACCAAGCCAAGCATTTCAAATGTGTATTTTGAAGTTGAAAAGATCTTATGAATCTCTTTGATTTTTTGCAAGTCAGCTCCAGTGAGTCTGGATGAAGGTTTCATGCCCATTATTGTAAGGTTAAAGTTAAGGGCCGGAATTTACATGTGGAAGGTGCTTTATTGCTCTGGTTTCTGCCAGAGTGTATATGTGAAATGCATTTTATTGTTGTAGTCTCCTGAGCAGGTTTTAGCTTGCTAAATAATGCAGTTTGTGGCCTGGGAACTCCAGACTAAGTGTCAAAATTATTTAATTTGGGAGGGCCTTAGAGAGCTGTTAGTTTTTAAAAACTATTGTTGAGTGAGAGACTAAAAAGCATTTTGATCTTGGACATCTAACCCAACACTGCTTATGCTTTATGTATATAAGTTAGATTATAGCACTGTGATTTCTCTTAGGGATAGTTAAAACTTAGAAGAAAGTTAGACTACGTATTTTTCTTTGAAATCAGATCTTTCCTACAATATTGTTTTAGGTTTCTGTATGATCTCTGAACTTGTGGAGCATTGTACTGTAGTAGTTTTGTCTTGTGTTTTAATTATTTATTATTAAATATTTTAAAACCTTTACCTGTGGCTGGTTTATGTAGAGATAATTTAACCTCTAAAGTACATTACATATTTACAGATTTTACTGTCTAAGTCACCCTAAATTAAGCCTTGACTGTTTAGTCATACTACCATTGGATTATAATATTGCACAGTAATAATTGGACACCCTTTTTAGGGCCTTTTAGTAGCTGATAAATATTAGCTGAGTGGTGGCAGGAATTACTACTGTATGGTCTGGGTAATAGGGGTACAGCTGGAGAACCTGTGCCAGCATTTTCCCAGGAAAATCTGTGTGGTTGTATAACCTCTTCTCAAAGTTTGTGTGTGTGTTGTGTCAGCTACTTGGGCAGGGACACAAAGCACTGGTTGGACAGAGAGGATACTGGAGGTTTCAGCTTGCCCAGCTAGACTGAGACCTGGACGCTATAGCTGTGACAGTGGGAAGTCTTATTGGGGACCTGGAGAGCAAGGGAGCAACCAGCCCCAGACTGACTGCGATCTCTGTGTGCACTTAAAAGGAATTGTATTTTACTGTGTGCATTAGTTATCATTTCCTCTTCGAGGAGACAACCTCCCTGGTGTTAGTGGTGAGGACTGAGACTCCTTGATTGCTGGGCCAGGGCACGGTCATCACACCTTGTTTTGTGAACAATCTGGTGACTCCATTGAATTGAAAAGAAGATCACCAGGTCCAAAACCACCAATGGTGGAAACTGGAAGGGTAAATCTGCTTGTCAGATTTAGTAACGGGACATAATCCCGGTCTTCCTTTTGCAAGTAACCTCCTTTTGGATGCTGGAAATCAGTTTCAAAGGATAACCCCTATTTAAATACATCTTCTGCAAGTGGTTGCATTCCATCACAAAATCACCATCAACTGTAACCATGCATGCAGCCCTAACCAACTGTCCCTTAATGTCTGCACATTTGATGTGTAAAGGGTGGTTACTGCTAAAATGGAAAAAGCAGTTGAAATACATTGTTTTTTCTAAAAATAGTAGCTTTAAGCCAATGAGGAGTTTCGTCTTTGGACACAAGCACATCCAGGTAAGCAATGGAGTGGTGCACCACAGAATGACATAGCCATATAGCGCATGAGCTATCCCCTAATGCAGTATATATGGCCAAATAACACACTAGGTATCCCCTAATGCAGCATACATGGCCATATAACACATGAGCTATACCTTTATGCAGCATACATGGCCATGTAACACACGAGCTATCCCCTAATGCAGAATTCATGGCCATATAACACACGAGCTATCCCCTAATGCAGCAAAACTGGCCATATGAAACACGAGCTATCCCCTAATGCAGCATACATGGCCATATAACACAGGAGCTATCCACTAATGCAGCATACATGGCCATATAACACACAAGCTATCCCCTCATGCAGCATACATTGCCATATAACATGCAGGCTATTCCCTAATGCAGCATACATAGTCAGATTTTTATTTATTTATTTATTTTATTTATTAAAGTTTGATGACCAATGAAGTCCACTGGGCCAAGAAGAGCCCATTTTCAGTGGAGGCCCGGGGAGAAAAGCTCCACAATAATTGCAAGTTCCGTTTCACATGTTACAAAAGGACATAGTTCATACAGCTAATTAAACATGGTAATATAACACATGAGCTATCCCCTAATGCAGCTTACATAGCCATATAACACACAGGCTAACACCTAATGCAGTATACATGGCCATATAACACACAAGCTATCCCCTATTGCAGCATACATGACCTTATAACACATGAGCTATCCCCTAATTCAGCATACATGGCCATATAACACACAAGCTATCCCCTAATGCAGCATACGTGGCCATTTACCACACGAGCATCCCCTAATGCAGTATACATGGCCATATAACAAATGAGCTATCCCCTAATGCAGCATACATGGCCATTTGCACACGAGCTATCCCCTAATGCAGCATACTAGGCCATATAACACACGAGCTATCCCCTAATGCAGCATACATAGCCATATAACACACAGGCTGTACCCTAATGCAGCATACATAGCAATATAACAAATGAGCTATGCCCTACTGCAGCATACATGGCCTTATAACACAAGAGCTATCCCCTAATGCAGCATACATGGCCATATAACACACGAGCTATCCCCTAATGCAGCATACATGGCCATATAACACACAAGCTATCCCCTAATGCAGCATACATGGCCATATACCACATGAGCTATCCCCTAATGCAGCATACATGGCCATATAACACACAAGCTATCCCCTAATGCAGCATACATGGCCATATAACACACAAGCTATCCCTTAATGCAGTATACATGGCCATATAACACACAGCCTATCCCCTAATGCAGCAGACATGGCCATATAACACACAAACTATCCCCTAATGCAGCATACATGGTCGTGTAACACATGAGCTTTCCCCTAATGCAGCATACATGGGATATACCACACGAGCTATCCCCTAATGCAGCATGCATGGCCATATACAACTCGAGCTATCCCCTGATGCAGCATACATGACCATATAACACACAGGCTATCCCCTAATGCAGCATACATGGCCATATAACACACAAGCTATCCCTTAATGCAGCATACATGGCCATATAACACACGGCCTATCCACTAATGCAGTATACATGGCCATATAACACATGAGCTTACCCCTATTGCTGCGTATATGACCATATAAGACATGAGCTATCCCATAATGCAGCATAAATGGCCATATAACACACAGGCTATCCCTTAATGCATCATACATGACCATATAACACATGAGCTATCCCCTAATGCAGCATTCATAGCCATATAACACACAAGCTATCCCCTAATGCAGCATACATGACCATATAACACACAAGCTATTCCCTAATGCAGCATACATGCCCATATATTAGACGAGCTATCCCCTAATGCAGAATACATGTTCATATAAACACATGAGTTATCCCCTAATGCAGCATACATGGCCATATAACACACAAGCTATCCCCTAATGCAGCATACATGGCCATATAACACAGGAGCTATCCCCTAATGCAGCATACATGGCCATATAACACATGAGCTATCCCCTAATGCAGCATACATGACCATATAACACACAAGCTATCCCTTAATGCAGCATACATAGTGATATAACATACGAACTATCCCCTAATGCAACATACATGGCCATATAACACATGGGCTATCCCCTAATCAACCATACATAGCCATATAACACATGAGCTATCCCCTAATGCAGCATACATTCCCATATAACACACGAGCTATCCACTAATGCAGCATACATGGCCATATAACACACAGGCTATCCCCTAATGCAGCATACATGGTCATATTTTTATTTATTTTTTTATTTTATTTTATTTAAGTTTGTTGACCAGGGATGTCCACTGGGCCAGGAATAGCCCGTTTTCAGTGGAGCCCCGGGGAGAAAAGCTCTACCATAATTGTAAGCTAAGTTTCACATGTTACAAAAGGACATAGTTCCTACAGCTAATTAAATATGGCCATATAACACACAGACTATCCCCTAATGAAGCATACATGGTCATATTACACAATATGGCCAAATAACACACTAGGTATCCCCTAATGCAGCAAACATGGCCATATAACACATGAGCTATCCCTTTATGCAGCATACATAGCCATGTAACACACGAGCTATCCCCTTATGCAGAATTCATGGCCATATAACACATGAGCTATCGCCTAATGCAGCAAACCTGGCCATACAAAACACGAGCTATCCCCTAATGCAGCATACATGGCTATATAACACACAAGCTATCCACTAATGCAACACACATGGCCATATAACACACAAGCTATACCCTCATGCAGCATACATTGCCATATAACATGCAGGCTATTCCCTAATGCAGCATACATAGTCAGATTTTTATTTATTTATTTATTTTATTTATTAAAGTTTGATGACCAAGTGCACTGGGCCAAGAAGAGCCTGTTTTCAGTGGAGGCCTAGGGAGAAAAGCTCCACAATAATTGCAAGTTCCGTTTCACATGTCACAAAAGGACATAGTTCATAAAGCTAATTAAACATGGTAATATAACACACGAGCTATCCCCTAATGCAGCTTACATGGCCATATAACACACAGGCTAACACCTAATGCAGTATACATGGCCATATAACACACGAGCTATCCCCTATTGCAGCATACATGACCTTATAACACACAAGCTATCTCCTAACTCAGCATACATGGCCATTTACCACACGAGCATCCCCTAATGCAGCATACATGGCCATTTACACACGAGCTATCCCCTAATGCAGCATACGAGGCCATATAACAAATGAGCTATCCCCTAATGCAGCATACATAGCCATATAACACCTGAGCTATCCCCTAATGCAGTATACATGACCATACAGTACACAAGCTATCCCCTAATGCTGCATACATGTCCATATAACACACAGGCTGTACCCTAATGCAGCATACATGGCAATATAACACATGAGCTATGCCCTAGTGCAGCATACATGACCTTATAACACAAGAGCTATCCCCTAATGCAGCATACATGGCCATATACTACACGAGCTATCCCCTAATGTAGCATACATGGCCATATATGTAAAAAGAAACAAGTGCGGAAGCGAGGTATAAATTCAGTTCAAATCCAAGTAAGTTCAAATAAATCAAGGTTGCTTAAGGTTAATGTAACAATTTATTAGTTGAAAAACAGACGGATAAGCACTTTCAGTAACGTAGCTTCATCAGATCCAAAACAAATGACTCTCAAGTACATCCTTTAAATACCCAATCTGATTTAACTAAAAATTATTCAATTAACATGTCGATCGGGTATACAATTCATCATTGTGCATGTGTGCTACCTAGAAAGCATCTTAAAAATATAAAGACATATATCACATATATAATAAACCTATCAGGTGTTCATATCATTAATAAAATTATATACAATCTAGAATAACTAAATATTATGACATAAAAACATATAGAATTGATTAAAAATTCATATATAGGAATAATGCATGTGTATATATATTAGATGTGTAACAACATAACAAATAGCATATATCTTACAATTTCTATCTCTCCTTATAAAAATATAACAAATATATAATCTTATGCTAAAAAAAGGGAGAGTAAGTATATGTGTGTAAATATAACCTGTGGGAGATATAAAAATCAGCTATATGTATGTATATATGTAATATGTGTACAATTGAATGAGAATGTAAAAAGGCAAAAGTAGTATAATATGATTAAAATATGTCACAAATGAATTTTGTGTGAATGTATATCTATATATAAATATGAATATATATGAATGTGGGTGTATACAAAAAATGTGTATGATGCATTCATGTAGCTATTAAAATACAATAAATGCAATAAATATGTGAACGTAGATATGAAAATGTATGTATGAAAGTAATAACAAATAATAATATGCATATAAATATAAATATAAAAATATGTATACAAAATGTATCTATTAAGATTATGGTCTATATGTTAGGTGTGGTCTGTATGTTAAAAAAGTTTAAAATTTTAATGTGGATGTAAATATGGTTTAAAATAAAGTGTGTATATCTCTAAATTTACTGTATATAGTATATCTGAGATTTTCCAAAAATTGTGACTATTTGATATGTCTATGTTTACTAAGATGAGGTTTGATGGATGCTCTTTCATTCAAACCAGAGCCTTTATCAGCTCTAAGTAAAATGATCCATCTGCTTTCTCTATCCTCTGTGTGATTCATTATATTACCACCCCTTTTGTTTATTGGAATAGTTTCCAATACCCTAAAAGTAAATATGTGATGATCATCAGTCTGTGAGACATGTGTTGCTAGTGCATTTTGCATGTTCCCTTACCTAATACTATAACAGTGTTTTCTCATTCTGTCACGTAAGGGTCGATTAGTCTTGCCCACATAAAAACAAGAGCATATTGAGCAGACTGCCAAATATACAACATTGGCAGTCATACAATCTGCATCAACCTGGATATAAAATTCCTTATGTAAATCAGGATGCATAAAAACTATGTTACAATCTACCAGTGAGCAGAAATTACAATGTCCACAAGGTTTGGTACAACATTGGATTCTGGGGGCTATATTATGTGTAGGATAGCATAATAATCTTTTAAGATTCTTTTTATTTCTATACATAAAAGAGGGATTTGTTCCTACAATGGTTGTAAGTGTGTCATCCGCTTGTAAAAATGTTCCAATGTTTGCTGATGATATTTCTAATCTGTATATGATCTGTTGTGAAGCAAGTTGAGAATTTAACATTCTCCATAGGACTAATAGTTTTGGTATCTACGTTGACAGAATGAGGTCCAAAATATGGGGCACCTTTAGTTAAGCATAGGGTATGTGTAAATTCCAGATGTTCATTTATCTCTTTGGACCCATAGCCACTTTCTATGAGTTTACCCTTCAGATCATCTAAATCTCTTACAAAACCTGTATTGTTGGGATTAAGCCTAGACATCCTCAAAGCCTGTCCTTTCATTATATTTGTGAAGACATGTTTTGGATGCATACTGGTTCTAAATAACAACATGTTACGATAACAAGGTTTTCTAAATATTCCAGTATTTAGCATACCACATGGTAACTTCTCTATAAAAAGATCCAAAAATTCAATTTTCTCATTGGAATAATGCATAGTAAATTTTAAGCATGGAGTGAGTTCATTCATAATTGTAAAAAAACTTTTTAACTCGTCAGTAGTACCATTCCACAGAATGAATAAATCATCTACGAAATGCCTATAGAATATTACATGTGATTTAAACAATGGTTCATTGAACAACAGCAGCTCCTCCCAATATGCTAAAAACATGTTGGCGTAGCTATTGGCACAAGGAGTGCCCATAGCTATGCCATCACATTGTTGGTAAACATTGTCAACAAACATAAAAATGTTGTTTTCTAACACTAATTCTAAAAAATGTACTAGAAGGTCAATCAAAACATATGTATAATTGCTGTGTTTCTTAAGATAGGATGTAACATAACTTAAGCCAAGTTCATTCGGAATAATTGTAAACAAGGACTGCACATCAAAAGTGACTAAAATCAGATATTCTATTGATTGACATTGGTTAACTGTATTATAAAGATCTATCAAAAAGTGTTTAGAATCACGTAAAACAAAGGTATTATTATTCAATATACCTCTTAAATGTTTCTCTATAAAGACTGAAATATGTTCCGTGACCCATCCCTTGCCCGAGACTATAGGTCTCATTGGTGGGCTAACAGGATTTTTGTGTATTTTGGGAAGTCCATGTATAATGGGGACAACTGGTGTTTTTATGTATAAGTATTCAAATTAATCTTTATTAATAAGTCTGCCTTTAAAAATATCTAATAAAATATCATGTTAATAATTACACATTTCATGAACAGTTTCAAAATTGATGGGTACATAAAATATATCTTGTAACATGGTAGTCATCTCAGTAATACATGGCCATATACCACACGAGCTATCCCCTAATGCAGCATACATGACCATATAACACACAAGCTATCCCATAATGCAGCATACATAGCCATATAACAAAAGAACTATCCCTTAATGCATCATACATGGCCATATAACACATTAGCTATCCCCTAATGCACCATACATGGCCATATAATGCACGAGCTATCCCCTAATGCAGCTTACATGGTCATATAACACACAAGCTATCCACTAGTGCAGCATACATGGCCATATAACACACAGGTTATCCCCTAATGCAGCATACATGGTCATATAAAACATGCGCTATCCCCTAATGCAGTATATATGGCGATATAACACATGAGCTATCCCCTAATGCAGCATACATGGCCATAAACACATGAGCTTTCCCCTAATTCAGCATACATGGCCATATAACACACGAGCTATCCCCTAATGCAACATACATGACCATATAACACTCGAGCTATCCCTTAATGCAGTATACATGGCCATATAACACACGAGCTATCCACTAATGCAGATACATGGCCACATAACATACAAGGTATCCCCTGATGCAGCATACATGGCCATATAACACACGGGCTATCCCTTAGTGCAGCATACATGGCCATGTACCACATGAGCTATCCCCTAATGCTGCATACATGGCCATATAACACAG
>NC_056733.1:1503959309-1504016765 GCF_019279795.1 Protopterus annectens | reverse complement strand
ATATAACAATATCTCCTAATGCAGCATACATGGCAATATAACACAAGCGCTATCCCCTAATGCAGCATACATGGCTATATAGCACACGAGCTATCCTCTAATGCAGCATACATGGCCATATAACATACTTGTTATCCACTAATGTAGCATACATGGCCATATAACACATGACCTATCCCCTAATGCAGCATACATGGCCATATAACACAATAGCTATCCCCTAATTCAGCATACATGGCTATATAACACACGAGCTATTCCCTAATGCAGCATACATGGCCATATAGCACACGTGCTATCCCCACATGCAGCATACATAGCTATATTACACATGAGCTATCCCCCTAATGCAGCATACATGGCCATATAACAAACGAGCTATCCCTTAATGCAGAATACATGGCCATACAAAACCCAAACTATCCCTTAATGCAGCATACATGGCCATATAACACATGAGCTATCCCTAATGCAGCATACATGGCCATATAACACACAAGCTATCCCCTAATGCAGTATACATGGCCATATAACACACGAGCTATCCCCTAATGCAGCATACATGGCCATATAACACAGGAGCTATCCACTAATGCAGCATACATGGCCAAATAACACACAAGCTATCCACTAATGCAATGTACATGGCCATATAACACACAAGCTATACCCTAATGCCACATACATGGCCATATAACACACGAGCTATCCATTAATAGTTTCATAGTTTCATAGTTTAGTACTAGGCTATCTGCCCTGGGGCATTTATAAGCCTAGCCATAGTGATGTGGCTTTCACCACCCCATGTAATGGTACAAAAGTGTACAGAATAGATTTAGAATACTGTGCCTCTGTCTAGTAGTGACACAGTGAAGACCCCCTTACATAATAGAATTAGTTTACTGTGCCTCTGTCTAGTAGTGACACAGAGATGGCCCCCAGGGTAAACCTACGATCTCCCTTCCAGTCGTCAAGATTTCTCTTGAAGAGAGTCAGTGAGGAGCTCTGCCTAACATGAACTGGGATTCTGTTCCAGAGTATGGGAAGCCTCAGAGTTATGAATCTGTCCCTCCAGCATGTCCTATTCATATTTGTGCTGAGGTTTAAATCTTTAGCTCTCGTGGTTCTGATGGATTTGGATTTTTTGAGGTGGAGCATGTCCATCAATTCCTGATTAGACATGGCCTTGTACGTCAGGCACAGATCACCTCTGGTGGGGCGGTATGCTACTGAATAGAGCTGGAGTTTCTTTAGTCTGGCAGCATATAACATATGTTGGAGACCCTTGATCCTCTTGGTGAGGTACTTTTGGGGTCTCTCCAGCTGTTGCAAGTGCCGGGTGAGGTACATACCAAATGGGGCATTGTACTCAATCATGGGCCTGATAAGGGAGGAGTACAGGGGTACAATGACCTCCATTGATCTGGATGTGAATCCCTTCATGATAAGGTGGGCAAGCTAGAAAGTCTTTCTAACCACTTTGGCAACATGGGTGTCAAATGAGAGGTCACTATCGACTTGGGTCCCTAGGTCTCTGATTACTTTTTCCGTACTCAGTGGGTTACTGTCTATGTAAAAATGAAAACAGGTTGTCTCACCATGATACAAATGAGCTGCAAATTCCAAGAATGTCCGTAAAAAGCTTCTTTTATTGACTTTAAAACAAGATGAATGCTTTCGCGTAGAAACCTCCTTCTTCAAATAACTATAGAAAGCATTCAGTTTAAATACTATCAAGGGCGGGAACTTTAAACAATTTGAATGACTGTTATTCAATTAGTATATCATTTAATATAGCAATTAACTTAAAACTCCACCATTCTACTTTAGAAACACATAGAAAACATCATTTTTAAGCGGCATTCTGCAAAAATGGAAAACATTCACCAGTTTGCAAACCCGACGATCAACATTAAATTAATTATCATAGAATTGTGGGCAAAAATGCAAAGCGAATTATTGTTCATTCATATAAAAAACAGATACATTAAAACAAGTACATTAAAACAAGTACATTAAAACAAAACTGCACATCGCATAATCGCATAATGCTAATAATATAAACATGTTTCAGCATAGATCAAAAGGAACCACCCCTAATCACTGCATAATGAAACAATACTTAAGGACTCTAGGCTAAACACTCGGAGGTGGTTAAATTTTGTAATGAAGCCACAAAGAACAATCAATCAAAAGCCTGCATACTCATATTGTGAATAACATACTCAAGTCACTATTTCTAAACCAAAACAAACCAATTTAGTATGCTGGCACGATACTGAAAGACTCAAATAAATATCGCCGTGTGTCTTTCAGCTGAGGGTATTCGCCACAGTGTTCATGAATGAATAACTATATGGCAAACCTTGTTTTTGAAGGCGAAGGAATATGATGTATAATAATCCGTCGATAAAGTAAATATACAATGGTTATGTTATAACAACGAAATAAAATAAAGTGTCAGAAAACTACAAATAACTTAAAAATATTTATAATGTCACCCAAAAAGGGCAACTATATTATAAAATCATGACCAGCCTGAAATGAGTATGTAAAATAAAATAAACAATGTGAATGAAGCCTATGTTTGAAAAACAGTAACAAACATAGGCTTCATTCACATTGTTTATTTTATTTTACATACTCATTTCAGGCTGGTCATGATTTTATAATATAGTTGCCCTTTTTGGGTGACATTATAAATATTTTTAAGTTATTTGTAGTTTTCTGACACTTGATTTTATTTCGTTGTTATAACATAACCATTGTATATTTACTTTACGTATTTGATTATTATACATCATATTCCTTCGCTTCAAAACAAGGTTTGCCATATAGTTATTCATTCATGAACACTGTGGCGAATACCCTCAGCTGAAAGACACACAGCAATATTTATTTGAGTCTTTCAGTATCATGCCAGCATACTAAATTGGTTTGTTTTGGTTTAGAAATAGTGACTTGAGTATGTTATTCACAATATGAGTATGCAAGCTTTTGATTGATTGTTCTTTGTGGCTTCATTACAAAATTTAACCACCTCCGAGTGTTTAGCCTAGAGTCCTTAAGTATTGTTTCATTATGCAGTGATTAGGGTGGTCCTTTGATCTATGCTGAAACATGTTTATATTATTAGCATTATGCGATTATGCGATGTGCAGTTTTGTTTTAATGTACTTGTTTTAATGTACCTGTTTTTTATATGAATGAATAATAATTCGCTTTGCATTTTTGCCCACAATTTTATGATAATTAATTTAATGTTGATCGTCGGGTTTGCAAACTGGTGAATGTTTTCCATTTTTGCAGAATGCCATTTTTTAAAAATGATGTTTTCATGTGTTTCTTAAAGTAGAATGGTGGAGTTTTAAGTTAATTGCTATATTAAATGATATACTAATTGAATAACAGTCATTCAAATTGTTTTAAGTTCCCACCCTTGATAGTATTTAAACTGAATGCTTTCTATAGTTATTTATCGGAAGACGCATAGAAGTTTCTACGCGAAAGCGCTCATCTTGTTTTAAAGTCAATAAAAGAAGCTTTTTACGGACATTCTTGGAATTTGCAGCTCATTTGTATCGTGGTGAGACAACCTGTTTTCGTTTTTACATTTCACATTTTAGTCTTGACGGGTGTCTCTTTGGCAACACAGCGGCAGCATTTTTGTACTTCTGGGTTACTGTCTATGTGATAATTTGTGGGTACTTTGTTTTTCCCAAAGGGGATAACTATACATTTTTTGGCATTTAGTTTAAGGCCATGACTCTGGCACCAGTTGTCCATTTCAGTGAGGCCTTTCTGTAGAATGTATATGTCAGCTGGTGTATCAACTATGGCGCCTAGTTTGCAGTCATCTGCGAACTTTGTCAGCCACAACCCTCCCATGTTTGCTTTCACATCTGAGAAATAAATGCCGAACAGGAGGGGTCCCAGGACAGAGCCCTGTGGGACACCACTTGTGACTGGCTTTGAGTCTGACATGGCTCCAGCAATTTTGACTTTATAGGTTCTATCCTTTAGCCAGTTTGCAACCCATCTTGTAACATATGGATTTACATTTAAGCTGTTGAGCTTATCTATGATGCCTGAGTGGGGTATTGTGTAGAAAGTTTTAGCCAAGTCACGGTAGGCTGTATGGACTGCTTTGCCCCCGTCAATGGCTCTAGTGACTGTTTTGAAAAAGTCAACCAGGTTCAAAAGGCAGGATCTGCCTTTTACAAAGCCGAACTGGGTGGGATCAAGTGTCTGTAGGTCCCCAATGTCTCTGTTTATGAGTTCCATAATGATTCTTTCCATAGCTTTGCAGACCAGGCTGGTTAAGCTTTTGGGGCTGTAGTTACCAGGGTCTGTAGAGATGCCTCCTTTGTGGAGTGGGACCACTGTTGCTGTACGCCAGTGTTCAGGTACATATCCTGTAGTAAGGCTAAGGTTAAATAGCATTTTTATGTGCGGGTTTATCTCCTCTTGGAGTTCACGTAGCACACAACCCGGGATACCGTCAGGTCCCATTGATGCTGTGTTTTTAGCTTTGCTGAGGGCAGTTCTCACCTGGACATCTGAGATGACAGGGAGGTTACATTCAGCTGGGATAAGTATTTCCTCTTTTGGGGGTGAGGGAAGGGAGAAATTTGCACTGAACCTGTCTGCCAGAATGTTTGCAATATCTGTGGGTTCATTGTATTTTTTTGTCATTGTGAACTAACTCTGAGCATATCTGAGGGTTTCCGCCCAGGTTTCTAACATAGCAGAAGAAGGCCTTGTGGTTATCTTTAGTGTCCATTGCGATTTCTCTCTCAAAGTTGGCCTTGGATGTTTTTATGAGAGAACGTAGCTTTCTACTAGTGCTGATCAGGGATGCCTTCTCTTTATGGGATTTTGCTCTGACATGCAGTATCTTCCTTCTTTTGTTATACAATTTGTTTATGGCTGGGGTCCACCAGACAGGATGCCTGCCCTTGGTGGAGAGGGTCTTGGTTTTATTTGGGATTGCATGATCCATGCATTCTTGGAGATGTCCGTAGAAAGCATTTGTGAAGGATTCAGCATTGTGGGATGTGGTTTCCACTGGCTCAGTGGGCTTAAAGGATACCATCTCAGTCTTAAGAAGTGTAAAGTTGGCTTTTGAGAAGTTTTTCACTGTAGTCTTTTGTGTTGGGGGTGGAGATGGGATATGTATATCCAGGGTGATTAGTTTGTGGTTAGATCTCACTAGTGAGGGGTATACTTCCGGTGTGGAGCACTTTGTCCCCATGTTTGTGATGATCAGGTCTAGTATATTATCTCCCCTTGTGGGAGAGGTGACTAGCTGTTCCATTGCATTTGAATTAATGAATTCCAGGAACCTTTGGGCTAGGGTGTTAGGGCTAGAATAATGCACCCAGTCAATGTTAGGGTAGTTGAAATCTCCCAATATGATGGTGTTTGGTGAGACATTCATATCCTCCAATGTTTTCAGGAAGGCTGAATGGGGTTCCTGAGACAAGAGGGTGGTCTGTAACATGCTACTAGTTGTATAGCAGTTTTGCCTACGGTTAGTTGCACCTGGATGGTCTCTGATGCTTCATGTGTTGCCACTAACCTGGAGGTGTGGGTATCCTTGATGAAAATGGTCACTCCCCCTCCCTTTTTGGTTTGGCCCGAGTTTTGGGGCTGAAAAGCATGGTACGAGGTATAGCCTGGTAGCGCTGGGGTGCTCTCAGGAGCCTTGAACCAGGTTTCAGTGACTGCACAGACATCGATGTTCTCCATACTGAGGAGTACTTCGAGAGCCTGCATATTGAGATTTAGACTTCTGGCATTGAGCAGCATTACCCTTAATTTTTTTCCATTTTTGTTTTCTAAGGAGGTGGGTTTGTCTTTTGAGCCTTGCCTAAAAGGCACTATGGGGTGGCAAGAGCCTTAGCCAATATCCGGAAGCCCAGTGGTGACAGATGCAAGCCGTCCCTTGCGAAGCAGTGTGGCTTGTCCATCTTGTCATCCCAAGCAGACAGACATTGGATCCCCCTAGAATGACACCAGTAATTGAACCAATTATTAAAGCTGATCATCTTGTCTTTGTATTGTGGCATCATTCTTGGTGAGGGCAAGATGCTGCTCAGGGTCAGGGTCATACCAGCCTGGGCTACATAATCAGAGAGCTCCTCTATGTCTCTTTTCATGTAGTCCAGGGAGGTATGTCTCAGGTCATTCACGCCGGCATGGACAATGATGGAATCATATTTGTACTTGCTTTGGAGTGACCTGAGTGTGTGTGTTATGTGGCGGATCCTAGCTCCTGATAGGCAGCTCACAGTTACACTCTCCTTGTTCAGCCTGGTAAGCGGAACGTCAGTGTGTCTGACTATAGAGTCACCTATTACTAGTGTATCAGGCATAGTGTTTGTTATAGGGCTGTGATTGTTTGACACACTGATTTATTGAAGTATGTGTTACATGTGTTGTGTTTTGAGGTGGTGGATTTTTGGGTGTCTGCTTTGGGAGCCTCTGTTGTTTTGGAAAGTTTTTTGTTAGAGCCTCCGAGTATGTCTTTGTGCTATTATGTGTTTGGTTTGCAGTTGTGGTAGGTCTATGTGAGACTGGGTTTGCTGTGTGTGGTTACCTTCTCTTCCTGTCTGGTCTTGCCATTCCTGAGTTGAGAGAGTTCAGCCTCCAGTTTGGCTATATAGTTGCATCTCTCACATGTATTTGTGTTTTTTGGGAGGAGGAGAGGGTTGTCTGTGTACATGAGACAATTGTAGCATTGTCTCAAGATTCCCAGATTAACCAGCCAAACCAGAGAGGATGCTAGTGTTCTACCACTCGACATGCTAGAATATTATAAGGGAGTGCTGTGCCTTTAAGGGAAGTGGGTACTCACAGGGGTGGTAGATGGATGTAGTGCTTTCTTTAGTTTGAGAGTGCTTACTTATAAAAAAGGTTTTGAGAAAAAGTGCTAGGCTTATAACAAAGCGAGTAGACTGATTATTATAAGAGTAGAGCTTTCTTAAGGGAAAATTTGAAGAGCAGACTTGGCGAAGCCAGAAAAAGTTTAACCTTGTTTAACCGGCACTGCGCTATGTGCACAATCACGCAAAGCCGCACAAAAGCGGATTTTAAACAGGGAACTTCAAAAGAGCTAGAAATGGCCCAAAACAACCAATTACTACAAGCTCTTGTGCTGAGGTCACTCCTTCAGGGACAGATAGGCTGCTCAAGGCTCCCCACTCCCACTGGTGAGCAAAGAAACTTCCTTCTATCCAAGTAAGGCAATGGACAACACAGGAACTACACCACAGCCCAGAATACAGCAAAGCCTGTATACTGGTCTAAACTAGTCGAGGAGAGGCGGGAAAACAAGGATTTTTTTTTTTTTTGAGATAGAAAGCACACAGAATTGCAGTAAACAGTAATAAATCAGTTACACAGGCTAGCACACTTTAGTGGGCAGCCTCAACAGTTAAATTTAACAAACAAACAAACTTTCGACCAATTGTCGACCAAATGTAACTTTAAGTGCAGATAATATATAGGTTCATAGGTTCATACGCAACAAACAGCTATCTGCCCAAAAATAGTTTAAGCTTGTTTAAAGTAAGCCAGAGAAGGTCAGCATGTTCTATTTATAACCGTGTTTGTGGTTCTGGGGATCTAGATTTTAGGTAAAAAAATAGCAAAAAATACTTAAATCAGGAAAGTAGTCACTTTTCTCAGTTCTCACCTGCTAGGACCACTCTGCAGGACCACGAGGAGCTGTTTCTGAGTAGTATAGCCAGAAAATAAATGCTCAGAGGCGGATTTTAAACAGGGAATTTCAAAAGAGCTAGAATGGTCCAAAACAACCAATTACTACAAGCTCTTGTGCTGAGGTCACTCCTTCAGGGACAGATAGGCTGCTCAAGGCTTTCCACTCCCACTGATGAGCAAAGAAACTTCCTTCTATCCAAGTAAGGCAATGGACAACACAGGAACTACACCAAAGCCCAGAATACAGCAAAGCCTGTATACTGGTCTAAACTAGTTGAGTAGAGGCGGGGAAAAAAAGGATATTTTTTTTGTTTTTTTTTTGTTTTTGAGATACAAAGCACACAGAAATGCAGTAAACAGTAATAAATCAGTTACACAGTCTAGCACACTTTAGTGGGCAGCCTCAACAGTTAAATTTAACAAACAAACAAACAAACTTTCCTCTGGGTTTTCTAACATACTAGAAAGAGGCCTTAGTATTCTGGCAATGTGTGTAGGTTTTTTAATCAAAATTTGCCTTGGATGATTTTATGAGCATGGGGAGTTTTTACCTAGGTTTCTAAAGGTGTCTTACCTTTCAAGTATTTTTCTCTTTAGAAGTCCTTGGCGATTTTTTTCTCTCAAAATTGCCTTGGATGGCTTATAGGGAAGCTCTTAGTTTTTTTACTTGCATAATGATCAAAGGTGTCTTACCTTTCAAGAGTTATGCTGTATCTTGTAGTAGCTTCCTCCTTTTTGTTATGAGAGCTTGTTTATAGCTGGGAGTCCTGAACTGGGCAACGCCTTTAGTACTCAGACCACATGTAACTTTAAGTGTGTCAGATAATATATAACGCAACAAACAGCTAAAAAACAGTTTAAGCTTGCTTAAAGTAAGCAAGAGAAGGTATTTTAGGTAAAAAAAACAGCAAAAAATACTTAAATCAGGAAAGTAGTCACTTTTCTCAGTTCTCTGCTGCTAGGACCACTCTGCAGGACCACGAGAAGCTGTTTCTGAGTAGTATAGCCAGAAAATAAATACTTAGAGGCGGATTTTAAACAGGGAATTTCAAAAGAGCTAGAATGGTCCAAAACAACCAATTACTACAAGCTCTTGTGCTGAGGTCACTCCTTAAGGGACAGATAGGCTGCTCAAGGCTTTCCACTCCCACTGATGAGCAAAGAAACTTCCTTCTATCCAAGTAAGGCAATGGACAACACAGGAACTACACCACAGCCCAGAATACAGCAAAGCCTGTATACTGGTCTAAACTAGTTGAGGAGAGGCGGGAAAACAAGGATATTTTTTTTGGGGTTTTTTGTTTTTGAGATAGAAAGCACACAGAAATGCAGTAAACAGTAATAAACCAGTTACCCAGTCTAGCACACTTTAGTGGGTAGCCTCAACAGTTAAATTTAACAAACAAACAAACTTTCGACCAATTTTTGACCAAATGTAACTTTAAGTGCAGATAATATATAATGCAACAAACAGCTAAAAAACAGTTTAAGCTTGTTTAAAGTAAGCAAGAGAAGGTATTTTAGGTAAAAAACAGCAAAAAATACTTAAATCAGGAAAGTAGTCACTTTTCTCAGTTCTCTGCTGCTAGGACCACTCTGCAGGACCACGAGGAGCTGTTTCTGAGTAGTATAGCCAGAAAAAAAATGCTCAGAGGCGGATTTTAAACAGGGAACTTCAAAAGAGCTAGAAATGGTCCAAAACAACCAATTACTACAAGCTCTTGTGCTGAGGTCACTCCTTCAGGGACAGATAGGCTGCTCAAGGCTCCCCACTCCCACTGGTGAGCAAAGAAACTTCCTTCTATCCAAGTAAGGCAATGGACAACACAGGAACTACACCACAGCCCAGAATACAGCAAAGCCTATGGTCTAAACTAGTCAAGGAGAGGCGGGAAAACAAGGATTTTTTTTTTGTTTTTGAGATAGAAAGCACACATAAATGCAGTAAACAGCAATAAATCAGTTACACAGGCTAGCACACTTTAGTGGGAAACCTCAACAGTTAAATTTATCAAACAAACAAACAAACTTTTGACCAATTTTCGACCAAATGTAACTTTAAGTGCACATAATATGTAATACAACAAACAGCTAAAAAAACAGTTTAAGCTTGTTTAAAGTAAGCAAGAGAAGGTATTTTAGGTAAAAAACAGCAAAAAAACTTAAATTACTAAAGTAGTCACTTTTCTCAGTTCTCTGCTGCTAGGACCACTCTGCAGGACCACGAGGAGCTGTTTCTGAGTAGAAATGCAGTATACATGGCCATATGACACACGCTATCCCCTAATGCAGCATACATGTCTATATAACACACGAGCTATCCACTCATGCAGCATACATTTTCATATAACACATCATCTATCCCCTAATGCCTCATACATGGCCATATAGCACACAAGCTATCCCATAATGCAGCATAACTTGCCATGCAACACACAAGCTATCCCCTAATGCAGCATACATGGCCATATAGCACACAAGCCTTCCACTCATGCAGCATACATGTCCATATAATACACGAGCTATCCCCTAATGCAGCATACATGGCCATATAACACATGAGGTATCCCCTAATGCAGTATACATTGTCATATAACATGCGGGCTATCCCCTAATGCAGTGTACATGGCCATATAACACACAAGCTTTCTCCTAATTCAGCATACATGACCATATAACACACAAGCTATCCCCTAATGCAGTATACATGACCATATAACACACAGGATATCCCCTAATGCAGCATACACAGTCATATTTTTATTTATTTTATTTCATTTAAGTTTGATTACCATGGAAGTGCACTGGGCCAAGAACAGCCCATTTTCAGTGGAGACCCAGGGAGAAAAGCTTCACAATAATTGCAAGTTATGTTTCACATGTTACAAAAGGACATAGTTCATACATCTAATTAAACATGGCCATATAACACATGAGTTATCCCCTAATGCAGCTTACATGGCCATATAACACACAGGCTATCCCCTAATCCAGTAGATATGGCCATATAACACACAAGCTCTCCCATAATGCAGCATACATGGCCATATAACACACGAGCTTTCCCCTAATGCCACATACATGGCCATATAACACACGAGCTATCCCCTAATGCAGCATACATAGCCATATAACACACAAGCTATCCCCTAATGCAGTATACATGGTGATATAACACTCAAGCTTTCCCCTAATGGAGCATACATGACCATATAACACACGAGCAATCCCCTAATGCAGCATACTTGGCCATATAACACATGAGCTATGCCCTAATGCAGCATACAAGGCCATATAACACACAAGCTATTCCCTAAGGTAGCATACATGGCCATATAACACACAAGCTATCCTCTAATGCAGCATACATGGCCATATAACACACAGGCTATCCCCTAATGCAGCATACATGGCCATATAACACACAAGCTATCCCCTAATGCAGCATACATGGCCGTATAACACAGGAGCTATCCCCTAATGCAGCATAAATAGCCATATAACACACAAGCTATCCCCTAATGCAGTATACATGGCCATATAACACACAAGCTATCCCCTAATGCAGCATACATGACCATATAACACACGAGCTATCCCCTAATGCAGCATACATAGCCATATAACACATGAGCTATCCCCTAATGCAGCATACATGGCCATATAACACACGAGCTATCCCCTAATGCAACTGCAGTGAAACAGAGTGGATGGTATCAATCAAATATATAAAAAAGCCTTTTGCACTTAAATCTAAGCCTTACATGTATTACAGAAGATTAATTAGTGGATTTTAAAACTAATTTTAAAGAGAATGAAAAAATCTTCCATAGTCAGTATTTTGTTTCTTTTTTACAATAAACTTTATTTAACCACAAATTATCAAAGGAACAAATAACTCAATATTAATATATTGTTGAAACTAAGATCTTAAAGCGGCATATACAGGAAATTTAAATTCAACAATAGACAATAATAGCAAACATTTTGAAAATCACCTCATTTCATTACAGCCAACAGTCTCTCTTTGGGAAGGATGGGATGGCTGAACATTTTGAAGAAGAGAAAAGCTGGAGGAAATTCTTCTATACTTCTTTCAGCTACATACTGTCACCCACTCATCATCATCTTCTTTCGGCTGTTCCCGTTAGGGGTCGCCACAGCGGATCATCTGTTTCCATTTCTTCCTGTCCTCTGCATCTTGCTCTGTCACACCAACCACCTGCATGTCCTTGCTCACCACATCCGTAAACCTTATCTTAGGCCTTCCTCTTTTCCTGTTACCTGGTAGCTTCATCCTTATCATCTTTTTCCCAATATACTCAGCATCCCTAGCACATGTCCAAACCAACGTAATCTTGCATCTCTGGCTTTGTCTCCAAACCTTCGAACCTGGGCTGACCCTGTAATATACTTATTCCTAATCCTGTCCACCCTTGTCACACCCAGTGCAAATCTTAACATCTTTAACTCTGCCACATCCAGCTCTAACTCCTGCCTTTTTGTCAATGCCACTGTCGCCAAACCATATAAAATAGCTGCTCTCACTACCCTCTTGTAGACCTTCCCTTTCACTCTTACTGGTACTCGTCTGTCACAAATCACTCATGACAGTCTTCTCCTCCCACTCCATCCTGCTGGTACTCTCTTCTTCACCTCTCTTCCACACTCACCATTACTCTAAACTATTGATCCCAAGTATTTAAACACATCCACCTTTGCCACCTCTACTCCTTGCATCCTCACCATTCCTCTATCCTCCCTCTTATTCACACATATATCCTGTCTTAGTCCTGCTGAACTTCATCCCTCTTCTCTCTAGAGCATATCTCTCCAGGGTCTCCTCCACCTGTTCCCTACTCTAACTACAGATCACAATATCATCTGCAAGCATCATAGTCCACAGGGACTCCTGTCTGATCTTGTTTGTCAACCTGTCCATCAGTATTGCAAATAAGAAAGGTCTCAGAGCTGATCCTTGATGTAATCCACCCTCCACCTTAAATGCATCAATCACTCCCACCGCAGACCTTACCGCTGTCACACTACCTCGTACTTATCCTATACCACTCTTACATACTTCTCTGACACTTCCGACTTCCTCATATGATACCACAACTCCTCTCTAGGCACTCTGTCATATGCTTTCTCTAAGTCTACAAAAACACAATGCAACTCCTTCTGACCTTCTCTGTACTTCTCAGAGCAAACACTGTCACCACTAAAACAACCAAATATTTTAACTAAAACAGTTTTTTATTTCAAAGCTACCTCACCCCCTTACTCCAACTCTCAATTCCTCTATATCCACTAACTTAGGTATCAGGGACCATAAATCATCAGTGTTAGGCATTTCATTAGGTTTCCATTTTTTATAATAACTTTCTTAGCTACTGTGAGTATAATGTAGTGGAGCAGTCTGTTATATTTTGATATGCATTTTTGATGTGAGGCATGCTTTTGGTTGATTCTACTATGCCATTCTTTTCAACAAACTCCAACTTTTGCAGATTTTCAGATGACATATGCAGTCAATTCTCCCAATTTCTTTCAAAAGTGACAATTCTGTATCTCCTGCCACTTACACCACACCCTTGCTGGGGGTGGATCAGTACTTGGCCCAACACAGCTCTAACTCTTCATCAATGAAGGATGTTTATGTGACTTTAATTATATGCTTTATGCCAACATGATAATCAACACCAGATAAGCCACTGCACACTCAAAAATATAACAGTCACTTCAAAATGACATTAACCTCCTTTGGAACAGTTTGCATTCAAACAATGTGACACATAACACACACACACACACACATGCACACATGTGCAGTCATATACATATATACTCACACACACAAACGCACACACACACACACACACACACACACACACACACACACACACACACACACACACACACACACACACACACACTCAGTTATTGTCTTCAGCACTTAGAAAAAGCTAATCCAGATGGCTCCAGCCAATCTCTCCAACACCTAACCTTTCTCCCACACATTGAAGAACAAACACTAACTCAGTTGCCTATAAAGTCACGCACTTACTAAACAAGGAAGATAGGAAAGCCATAGCCATCAATGTGTTGCTGAACTGGCTAGAATATGCCCTTCTGTTTATTTTTGCTCCAAATTCTGCACAAAACCTTGCCATCTTGCAGAAAACTGAAAACAAAATGATCACATTAATTCATCTAAGTTCATAGAATGAACATTACTGCACCACAATCACCAGAAACAACTGGATCCATGTCTATCTCTTGAATACTAGTAGTGTCAGTGGCACAGCAGGTAGAATACTCACCTTTGGTGCAGAAGGCTGTGGGATCTAGACCCACATGGGGCTTAACAGTTGTTCATGCTGCAATGCACCATTAGTGGGGTGCTGCACTCCTTAGTTTGATTTTTTTTTTTTTTTGGGATGAGATGTTAAACCGAGGTCCCATTTGCTTTAGCTGGTGTAGCTCAGGTGGATATAAAAGATCTCATGGCACCTATCAAAAAGAGTAGGGAAAGTTCCCTGATAACCTGCCCAAATTTCTCCTAGTATTATAAATACTACCTCGGGCATCCCCCTAAAAGAGCCTACTAGTCTAATGGGACTAACATGCTCAACAAAGTATAAATAAAATAAAGAAATGATATATTTCTGTTCAGCATTGCTTTCCGGGTTATAAACTAGTGACAGGTGGCACAATGCTAGGGCACCTCTATGGGCTAGGCTTGTAAAGGCCCTTGGGCCATTAGCCTAGTACACACTATGAACCTATGAACAAACGCTTATCAAGCTGAGAAGCAGAATGTTATAACATGATTCAACATAGTTACATGCACAGAATTATTAAAGATATGGATTTATAGTAATATGTTTGCAGCTGGTTCAGAAAGCATTATAAGTAACTGAAGTATAGTAACCAAATTATGTCAGAGCAGACAGACTATGACTATTTGGGGGTACCATACTAGACCACCTGTCTGACATTTACTGTCACATTGAAATGATGTCTTGTAGAAACACACCCTTGTCACTATAGTCAAGTGTGCGCAAAGCAATATACATGCAAAACACACTGGGTGGCGATCAGCAAATTTCAATGACCACTAGGAGATACTACAGGGAATTTCCCAGAACTCCATCAGCAAGGCACTCAAGAACTTCATAGGATGCCTGATGAAGTATGTTCAGTAAAGTAATACCCAATAGGTGGACATAAAAAATTATTTGTGTTGCATCCATACACTCACAGCTCAACTAAGGTCAAGGAGTAGGAGACTGCATTTACATCACAGTACTGGCACTTGGAAGACTCAGGCATGTGTGAAGTGATATAGACACCACTGTGCAGTACTTGAATAGGCATTTTCTGTACAGCCACATATGAATGCATGTGACAATTATTACAGTGATGGTTGCAATGCTCTATTTATTATGTATCAAGCCATGCAAAATATTTCATTCTCACATGCATGTCTCATGAGAGATACATGATGCCCACTTACATCCTATTTAGCCAAAATCAGTACTTTTGATGCCCATTAAGGATGTGTATAACCATGTACATGCTTTGTACACATGTTTGCTCATGTAAAGATTAATTTCACCTACTTGGAGTACTCTGCCATAGTAGTGATAATACAGTAGTCCTCTAATATGGTGTGCCATACAGTGGATTATGATAGGTTCACCAATCATAACCTGCTTATTATGTGGTCTCGACATAGATGCCAAGAAATTCACTTTCACATGCCCTGCTTTCAAGCTGTAAAACACTTAGTGAGCATGGTCAGAGATGTAGTGTAACATAATCTGTTACATTTGCACTCACCTTTCACACCTCTAAACTGTTTAGATTTTCACAGGACATCCAGATTATTGCTTCATATTTTTGGTCTATTCCTCATAAAATCTCTGTTTTTTGGGCAAACCACTGAGAAATTAATTCACTAAATAATGATATACATTTGAGTTTCATAGTTCATATCCTTCAGAAGGTGGATGCTAGTACATGCTTGTCAATGTGATGTCCCCACACTGGGCCAGTAATCAAGGAGCCTGAATCCTCACCACTGACCTGGAGAGGGACTGGTACTTGGAATAAAAATGGATGCACTCAGTATTTCCAGATGCAGACCTCTCTGCATCAAGCACAATTTCCCTTAAGAGCACACAGGGAACACAGTCAGCCCAGGGTCTGGATTTCTCTATATCTGTTTCCCTTCTGGTCCCCAGTAAGACTTCCCATTGGTACAGCTGTAAGGTTAGGTCCTTAGGCGAGTGTCCAAGCAAGTCCTCAAGCACCCATTAATAAATCCAGTTCTTTGTGTCCCAGCTCCAATTAGCTGACACACACAAACAGAGAGATTTGATTTTTCAGATGCACACAACTGGGAATGGCTGGCCCAGATTTACCTGGTATGCCCCCTTCGGCCCAAAGTATAAGGCAGTTATCACTGCCACCAGACACTCGACAATCATCTACCCTAAGGCCCTTAACAAAGGGTGTCCAGTTATATTGTGTAATATTAGTACTAATACAAATGGTAGTTCACCAAGACATATAGGCCTTCTGCAGCAGCACACACAGTGTCACCAAATAAATATAAACTCTCTGAAAGGTTAAATACTTTCTACAAGGACCAACCACAATAAAAGTTTTAAATATATTTAATAATAAATAATAAAAGAGCATGAAAATACTAATATATATTCACAGAAAACCACAGAATCCAAATCAGAGGAAATATTGAAACCAACATAGATAGACAGACAGACTCATACAAATAAAAAAAAAACAATCTCTAAACTAAACTTCACTGTATTCCTGACTGAATATTACTATTCCCCAATGACTTACTTGATAGAGCAAGGAACAATTAAATGTGTGAGCAGTCTTTGTAGTCAGGGTCCCCAAAACAGAATAGTCAATACTTAGGGATTACTCGCTGTAAAATATAATATCCAAGATGGCTTGTGGAATAACCTCATCTGGTCACCTGACTCTAGGTTCTCACAGTAATTCTCTTTGAAGCTGAGACAGGAATTTAGCATAGATGGCTACAATGCACATCTAAATGTTTATGGCAGTGTCTGAGGCTTCCCCTCTTTTTACTGAACTAATGAACAAAGGCTTCTTCAAGACTCACCATTTCTGGTCCTAGTCAGCACTTTGGGGTGCTGTTTTAATGGTTTAACAGCTCATTTACATTTTTCTTAAAGTAAGCTAGGTGGATAACCTTTGCTGTCCCAGTCTCCTCTATTAAAATATATACATTTAATTCAGTTACAATAATACATGCACATTTCTTTTCATTCCAGCTGGGTGCACTGTTGATACATTTTAACAAAAGCAAACCTCACAAATACATTTTCAGCACATGCATCTGTACAAATCAGTTTGATATACAAATGGCATGTAATTATTTACAAAATTCTAGCTATCTGTGTTGTCACAAGTCATACATCCACTGCCTGACTTCTGGCATGGCTGGCAGTACCTCCTATTAAAACAGTCAGTACAGGCAGATTTTACTGCCTGGTGCTAGACATCGCCTTAACAACATAAGCAGGGGGTGCTCAACATTTATTAAGCTCAGATCACATGTCATGCTGGTGCTTAATTGGTTTGTTTCCAGTGTAACCAGCATGCTTCATGTACTACATATTTGTCTTATGCTGCATTCGTCACATTTGGCACAACATGACCTCACCAGCCAGCATGCAGTACAGTGACAAAAGAAGGACACATGAGAAAATACCTAAGCCAGCTACAATATCAGATGTGTGCCCAACAGATGCACAGTGTCCTTAATCAGTACATTTTTGCTTATGGTGGAATGAATCAATTGATCAACACTGATAAATCAGTCTGTCAATCAATTAATCAAAGACAGTTTAAGGAACATTATTAAGGGAAAGACTTGAATAAAATTATAAACACTAGTTTCTTAAGCTTTCATGATAGACAATTTATCAACCACTTGTGATGAAATTCATATCATAACAGCTTCTATTACTAGTAATATTATTATATTATTATTACTGTCACCATTGTTGTTGTCATTATTGCTTTCATGAGGTGGCTTTTGTTTTGCTTATATAAAAACAATAGTCATGGAGCAAATAACTGACATTACAGTCGGAGAAAAACAGACATCAAAGATCCAAAAATGCAAACAAACATTTCTTAAGCTCAAAGTGAATAACATAGTGAATGACAATGCACAGCAGAGATCAGTTGTCACTGACTGCAGCTATATCAAACAAACAGTCCAAACCAGCAAAAGTAAAACGAAAAAGGTTCCAGGCCACTAGTAATGTAAATCCTCAGTTCTTTATTTTCCAATAACAAATGAGCGCTTTCATCTGCCAAATGAGACTTCTTCAGATAAAATAATCATAATATTAAAAATTAAAATAGATGAAACTTCAATAGTAATGATGTTTTTATATATATATATATATATTTGTGTTTGAACCTGTCACATTACACACCTGCCATAGGTACATCTTGGGTAGCTTAGTGTTAGGTGATTGTGTACATGATTGCATGTTCTACCCCTGGCAGTGGTCATTTTACCCTTCAGAGCAGGCACTATTAGTACAGGGGTGAATAATGCTGGTTTCACCTGTTCTGGACATCACTGACCGTGATCTGCGCGATATTCAGAGAGGCTTAGATCTGTTTCGTGCATATCCGTATAGTCATATTTAAACAATGCTTACCAGCACTGGGCAACGCATATTCCTGCTAACATGTGCTGAACATGATCTGATGACCTGCATCCAACATGCATTATTCGTGCCTTCGGGATTACGTTACATCCCTTGCAGGACATGGGACCGGGAACATGCATGACGTTCACTGCATTTACCACTTGGGCATCTGGGATTTGTACACGTGTTATGGCATTTTGTATGTGGACTATACTATGGCTGTTACTCCATACTGTGATCAAATGGGTAACTCAGTTAGTTTACATATGGATGAGTCCTATTAATGGTATGTCCAAGTGATGTTTAATGGATGTGCTCCAGCACTGGGTATGTATATCACAGTGAGCCACACACTATAATGTGCTACACCTTCACACGACCATAGGTGGAGCATTCTGGGGTGACAGATACCTGTCATGGGTACACCCCATGCCTTGCCACGACATCCATGATTACATTATGTGGAGCCCCTCATTAACGCACCAGGGAATCCATGCAGAGTGTGTGGGGAACAGTGATTACACACATGGATCCCGCAATTGGCTCTGCTCCACTGAGCGACAGTTGGTTACTCAATGTGGTGGCCACAGCAGACACTGTTTGCCTCGATTGATGAATGGCCTCTGACAATCGGGCATGTACCTACCGATGTACCTAGGAACCTATACACACAGTACAAACATATGCTGATAGGTGCGTGTACTGTTCAGGTGTTGACATTCCTTGTTCCAATAGCTGTTGAGTGTACAATGGTTGAGGGCTGTCTATGTAGGATTCACACATTAGGCCACCTATACATTACAATTTACAGGTGGTCGTGTGTGTGTGCCATCCATTTTACTGCATGTGCAGGTGGAGAGGTGTGTCAGTCCATAGGGGCCTACACTGTCAGAGTATGTGCTATACGTTCCATCTTTGCCAAGGCATAGGTATATTGGGCACACCTCCGTCTGCCTACTGGGGCTGGCACAGGGTGTTCGTGGTCTGAATCCCTCTGTGCCTGTGATGGCCTTGGCAATTGTGGTGGGCTGTGAGGGCCTTTACCATTATGTCCGTGCTGCAGCTGTTTCCGCAGGATCATATTATGTAGCATGGCACATACTATGACGATATGGGCACACGTGCCTGGACAGTACTGCAAAGCTCCACCAGATATCTCCAAGCAATGGAACTGTGATTTCAGCATCCCGAACACACGCTCTATGATGATTCTGGTTTGTGCGTGTGCCTCATTATGGCGTTCTTGCATGGGTGTGTGTGTGTATTTCTAATGGGAGTCATCATCCACGGCTCCAGTGCATAGCCAGCATCCCCCACAAGGTGGCCATGTGGGATGTCCCCCCTGACAAATACCTGATACAGCTGTGAGGCATGCCAGATGTGGAAGTGATGGTAGCTTCCAGGGCTGCCAGCACATACATCCATGATAATGCCCTGGGCATTGCACATGACCTGGCAGTTGATGGAGTGGCATCCCTTGCGGTTTATATAGCGCCTACCATGCTCACCGGTTGGTGACTTGATATGCATGTGCGTGCAGTCTATCGCACCCAGTACCTCCGGGTAGTGTGCCACATGGTGGAAGAGATGCATATTGTTGCCCGACTCCTCCTGAGTTCGGGGGAAGTATATATGCTCATTGGCATGTGGTAACATGGCATCCAAGAACTGGTTTAGTACCCTGGATGCTGATGCCTGTGAGATCCCCATTATATACCTGTGGCTAGTATTCACAAGCTTACACATACCTTTGTGTCCACTGGGATGGGTTCCCCTCTGTTGTTTCTGGATCTTAGGCGTGGCCGGCACAGCTCAACTGTTTGCTGTAAGATGTCTCTGTCCACCCTGTAACGCTCTACTATCTCCAGATCATGTAGCCCCTGGTAGGTTACCCTTGGTCTGAACACTCTTCTCCTCCTCCGGGGCCTGCGGTGGTTGTCAGCATCATCCTCCACAACACCGTCAGTCTCTAACACATGGTGATGAATCATAGCTATGGCAGCTCCCAACATGTACATTGTAAAAGTTCCCCATATGTTTACACCTATGGTGCAGTGTTTGGGAATACACAGGTGTGTGTGGAGTGCTTTCACACTTTATACTATTGTGCTGTGAACACCGATGATGTCATAGGGTGTGTATGTACGATCGTAGCTATGGGGTATCTTATGTGTTTTACGACAGGAACTACTATTGTGGTGCCTTTGGTGTTGCATTACATTTGGTTGCCGTGGATTACCTCTTGCCCTTCCCTTTACATTTCTTCACATTTCACCTCCCATTTTCTGGCATGCATCCAGCAGCCTGCTTTCATTTGTACTTTCCTAGACCTGGCTTCTCTTTTCTTTGCAATCCGACACTTCCCCTATCCTGTTTTGCAGGTTTCTGCAAGCAGACTTGTCAGCTGCCGTCGATTGCCCTCTGTGAGTTAATAGGTGTTAATTGCTCAGTTGTACTCCAATTACCCTACTGCGGCATTTCCTTATTTTCTTCCCCTGACCTTCCTGTTGGAGGTATGGTGCACGGCGCGTGCATCCACTTACCGGGTTTCGGGCACGTTTTCATCCCCGTACACATGCGCTTTCAGGCACCATATGTGCTCTCAGCTAAATGATGCTATACCTACCTCCCCGCCCCTGTCCTGTGGCTTTGCTTAGCAATGGCCAGGCCGAATTTGCATTGCTCCAATGTGCTTACAGCTATGGTGGCACACCCCACTGCTGATGTCATGTATACCTCTGAGCCACTCCTCGGTGTTGTAGCACTGCGCTGTATGGTACATCCTTAGTCTGGTGGGATATTTGCGATTCACTATTACCTGCCTCATTTGCATGGCATTGACTACTAATTCCTTGTTACTGCGCCAAAGACTGTCACAGACCCTTAGGACCCTTTGCAGCTTGGTTGTGGTGCACCATGCATACCATTGAGTATTATGGTGAAATCATGATTTGTATTACATTGCGATTTTATGATATTTGTATATATTTTCTTTGTGTTCCTGTTTGCGCACACATGCCCTGCAGTTGTACTTTGCGTTACTGTGGACATGACATTAAATGTTGTTTTTTAGGTTTTCTGCATCTTTTCTTATGCCATTGGCTGTATATTTAGCCATTGGCATATGTTAACTTTGTAATACATGAGTCTGGTCCACTTTCATAGCTCCTATGTTCTGTTTGGAAAAATGTAAACCGTGTTTTTTGGTTTACTTTTCTGTGGGCTTACGCTATGCCTGCACCACTTCATGAATCGCTATGTACCTTCATTTGCATGTTGCAGCACTGCACATGGGGTGATTAGCATACCTAAGCTGAGGGCTGCACAGATCTGACGTATGCCGGTAGTGCACATGGAATTGGATCGTACCTGAATCGCTCGGTGGCCATATTTGGTGTTATACCACCTACGTTACGCCTGGGCCTGGCACAAGCTTCATGAATCCTAGGGACTGTTTAAGTCTTTAAAACATTATTTTCAAACAGATCATAAATTAACATGTAAGAATTTTATTTACAATATCATAGCTTGTCATGCTGGCATACAATACACAGGTCAATCTGAAATTATGCAGAGAAACTCCGCCAGACATGTTAGCACAAATAACAGTGTCTAATTTCTCACATTTGTATTTAAATTTTACTGTGGCATAGCTACAGTCAGTAAAACAAAAAAGGTTCCAGGCCAATAGTAATGTAAATCCTCGGTTCTTTATTTTCCAATAACAAATGAGCGCTTTCGTCTGCCAAATGAGACTTCTTCAGATAAAACAGTACTGGTGCCACCCTCAATTTATACAAAATATCTTAATTAATCTAATTAACCAATAAACAAAATTTTAAAATTTTAAAGCTCCACCACCAAGTGGTTTCTGGCTCTTTAGTTGTTTTACCAAACACCCCACACTTCACAAGTGTGGAAAATACATTAATGAATAAAATAAAAGATTGTTCAATCATAATATTAAAAATTAAAATAAATGAAACCTCAATATTAATGATTTTTTTATACATATATACACACACACATATATATATATATATATATATATATATATATATATATATATATATACATACCTATCTATATAAATACACATATATATACATACACATATATATTTAATATATTTAATGTAGCCCTATTTTCACTAAAATGCTGTAACCTACAGCAATAACATCACACTCTACCTGCCCTCTCTGCGAAAATGGCCTTAATACTAAAATATTCATTCTTACATTGGCCTTCAGCCTCAATTGCCACCTAAGTTCCCTAATGAGTAATATATTCCTCATATCTCCTCCTCTGGGGTTATTTTTAACCAAATCAATATATATATATATAAATATATATATATTTTTATATATATTATTTGTATATTTATATATATATATATATATATATATATATATATATATATATACATAATACAGATAGAAAGGATGATAGAGAGATATATGTTGATATATACGGAGTCACCTATATCTGCAAATATATAGATAGGTCAACGACATGTACACAACCATGGAGGTACAAATAAATAGGATACTGCCAACTATGGAATGTGTCACATACCGACACGCATAATCACGAGGCTGAAAGACTGAAAGAACACAGTACCGGAACATTAGAACCGCGTGTAATATTATCACGATATTAAGGGACATTTAGTTACTGCTGCCGGTGTTGCGGTCCACGTAGGTACTGTGTTCAACTGTGTTTGTGATTGCCGTAGTCTGTGTATGTGTGTCTTGAGGGTGCCGTGTGCATTTCTGTGTGACTGTAATGTGTGTGTTTGCATCATGTGTCTGTTAGTGCCAACTCAGAGGTAGATCATTACGGTAGGTGTGGTTATAACTGGCCATAGGCATACTGTTACTACCTGTCCTACATTAGGAGGGACAGCCCCTTCCTAGGCAGTTGTGTCCTGACATAAAGTATTAAAAAGGGCAAATGTCCGAGATTGTAGGACATAATTATGTCCCATATATTATGTAATAGTTGCATTAAATAGTTATGCCTGTAGCGAAGAAAGGTAAATGTTACATGTAACATGATAAGTAGCTAAAGTCCTACAAGAATAAGTATGTATTCAGGATAAAAGTATGTGCTATCCTGTGTAGTGACCGTGGGTATGTGTTGGCCTGTAAACACTGATGTGTGTCCTGCAAATGTCCCACTATGGCCATTTGAAAAGGTGGCAACCTATGCCAAAGAGGTTCAGTTACCAACACAACTGCAATGAGTGCAAATATCAGTGACAGAAATACACGGGACAGCTGTCATTTAGTAACATTCCTTTACATATCACTGTATTTCAGAGGTATGGAAGTATCCACCTCACCTGCATACTATATACAAACCAATTAACAGCGGCCCAATGTATACACCTGTAACAAAAGTCTACTAACTGATAGGTCTTTAATTAGGTAAGGAGCCCACACACATATATGGAATATGTAGAAATGCAAGCCCCACAAACCTGTATATGCTGTGTACACCCACCTACATCTCCCACACACGAAACAAAAGCAATACAGACTGTAATAACATCACAAACATCCACTCACTCAATTACATCTGCAGAAGCGTTAACATACCTTGTGAGAGACACATTTTTAAAGGTGCCATATGAAATTGTAGCCATTGTATAATGGAACAGACGACGATGTTACAGGTTTTGTTTGCAATAGTCCCTTAACAGACGGTTGAGATGACAGGTACACTCACATGTAGAACCACATACTCTAGCCGTCACACACAATCCTCAGGGGACATGAATCCAAAATATCCGTGTCTCTACAAATAGCAGTTGCAATTCCACACAACAAAACACATACAGGCCATCTCCCCGAAGGTAGGGCAAAAGGGCAATGCCCAAGTGGAGAATTCAATTATACCCCACTGTTGCCACATAATTGGCGAATGGAGTAGCTGCACAGCTGATGTGCATGTAATAATTTACTCAGGAACACCAATTGGCAGCAGGAAACCACATGTTACAGGTATTGACGTATATAAGGATGACTTGCCAGACATTCAAACCATATGCTCATACCATAGAACTGTTTAAACAGTAAAGGTGTAAGAGAGATATTTACGAAAGTTCGGAACGCTAACAAGGTATGTAGAACACTCAGTATGTTAGTGTATGTATAGCCTGTTTTGTATTAATTAAAAATGTCCACAATGCATAAAGTGGGAAAAGGTATTATGTAGTGATGTCTTGCTGAGCATAGTAACGCTTGTAGAAATTGTGTGTCCTGCTGTAGGTCAGAAGGTAAACATCACAGACACCACAAGGGATGCTACATGAGGGCTTTAAACAGAACAATTCCACACCACCCACCGTCAGTGGTAGGGTATGTCCAACAAGTACGTGCCATAGCAGGAGATAGTATATGTTGATATACTGTCACAATAGGCATGTGTATGGGCATATAACGGCAATGACATGCCAAAGGTGGCCTGCTGTGCAAGTATGCTTTGCATTATGGGATAATATGTAGAATATGTTTAATGTACAGTATTGTAGATAGATATGTCAGATATTCTACACAGCATAACAGTTATATCATGCAAACAAAATGTATAGTCTATTGGCATGTACAATACACAGTAACAGGATACATATGGCTTGTATTCACAGGACACTCTAACAGCATGATAGCTAATCGAAATGGAATAGCTACTCAATTAACCATGCACAAAGGACATGTAATAGCATCACAGGTTCATAGTGGGGTACTATTCTGTCTGGCAAGTCTATGTGTAAGCCCAACTACAATGTTTACACCGGCGGCACCTCTCTAGGGTAGTGTCCTGTCTGTGAACAGCAGAGCCATGTGTTACCTGCATGTCTGCGCAGTGCAACCACTGCAGTGATCCCTGGCATACATGTGTGTCTTCCATCCACCAAGTGAGGTATCACATGAACAGTGTTACTGAGTGTCCCTGCATGATGTGCATAGGAATCATATTCCAAAGCATGTTGAGTGTCTGGTTTGGGAATGTAACCCTCAAGCACATACCAGTTATCGTTGCATTTGTGCACATATCCATGAGCATGTTGCTCTCAGTGGCTTTTGCGTATGTCGCTTATGTGGAGTATATACATGAATATTGTTGTGGACATGGGCCTTGTATGTTCAGCAGAGGTCACCCCTGAGTATGCAGTATGCAAACTTGTACAGTCGTGGTGCCCGTAGTTCTGCCGCATACGTCAACCTTCGGAGCTCAATAATCCTCATGGTGTGTTAATGTTGTGGTATGTAAAGTCGTAGCTGTTCTGTAAGGTACATCCTAAACGGGGTGTTGTACCCTTGAATGTGTATATACATCAGGAGTTCAGAGGTACAATGGGTGCCTTTGTTCCAGCTACAAACCCAGTATAGATAAGGGTGGCCACATAGAAGGATATCCACGCCACATTGGCAATATGGTTATCAAAGGAGTGGGTGCTACATACGTGTTTACTACAATCCCGTACAATGTCACATGTATGTAGGGGACTACCACTGATGTGATAGTCAGTGGGTGATTGGTGTAATCCAAAGGGGATGTTCACGCACCTTGTGTCATGCAGCTTGAGGCCATGTTATCGACATCAGGTATCCGTCACAGTGACACCCTTATGGAGGGAGTCTGTATCAGCTGGTGGATCAATCATGTTGCCTTGTATGCAGTTGTCTGGAAACCTAGTCAGGGAAAGTCCCTCTGTGCTAGCCTGTACCTCAGGGAAGAATATACCGAACATGAGGGGCCATATGACTGAGGACTGTGGTACGCCAAGTGTAACTGAAATACAGTAGGTACTATGGTATGCTACCCTCATTGTGTGGGTCCTGCCTGTGAGCCACTTTGCATAACATCCTGAGACACAGGGGTCGATGTGCAGGTGGATGTGTATGTTGTCAATACCAGAATGGAGAACAGTGCTGAAAGCCAATGAGAGGACAATGTAGGCTGTATGGACCCCCTTACCATCATCAACTACCCTAGTAACTGTATCGAAGGAGTCCACCAGGCGTAGGAGCCATGGTCTGGCCCAACAAGTCTAACCTGGGTGGCATCAAAGTTCTGGAGCCCACCAATGTCTCTGTGAATGACTTCCATGATGATGTGCCCCATAGCCTTGCAGAACAGTCCAGTCAGGCATATAGGGCAATAATCCCTCTGGTTCATTGTGGCGCCACCTGTGTGGAGTGTGATAACTGTTGCTGTGTGCCATTCAGGGGCCACAATGTCTGATACAAGGCTATGATTGAATCTGGTGGCCAAGTGGGGAGACATGTTGTTCTGAGGTTTGTGTAAATCACAGCCTGGGATGTTGGACAGCCACATGGAGTCTGTGTTCCAGGCCTTAGACAGTGCAGGTTGGAACTGTGGAGTGACCGCAGGGACCCCACAATGTTCCTGCATGGAGTATGGCCCTGTAGGGAGTGAGAGGGTGTAAAGTTAGCATTGAACCCATCCGCCAGGATGTTGCCAACATCACTCGGTTCTGTAATGTTCCTGAGTAACCGTCATATATCAGAGCAGATGTGGGTATTGCCATTGACTACTGACATACCTCCATAATGCCTTGTGGTACACCCTAGAATGTGTCGCAGTAATGTTTACGTAGCTAGGTTTGGAGTATGTGATAAGGAATCCCGGAGCCCTACTGAGGCTGACCAGTGAGCTACCCCACCCATGGGATTGTACTCCACTTTGCAACAGCCTCCACCTTTTGTTGTACATAATGTCTATGGAACTGGACCCCCAGAGTGGCATCCATTATCTGGTGGGCACCATCGTGGCTCTGTTTGGAATAGCATGATCCATGCAGTTGTGTAAGTGCTAATGAAGTGCACTGGGGTATGTTTCAGCATTTGTATGTGCATTGTCCATCTGCACGGGTGTCATGACGTTTACTACTGCTGTCATAAGACATCTGTAGTAGGCGTTGTAGTAATCTTGTACTGTTTATGCCGTGAAAGGTGTGGTGCCAGGATGTGGATAACAAGGGTGATTAGCATATGTTTGGAAACTACCAACGAGGGGATAACCCCAGATGTGGAACACCAGTCACATGTTGGTAGTGTCCATGTCTACGGATATTGTTGGTCTTAGAGGTGGTATTTATGGGTTGATCCAGCTGAGTGGAGGTTATGAATCCCAGACAGCATTGGCCTAATGTGTCAGTACATGAGTAGCTATCCCAGTTAAGTGTGGGGTAGTGTCAGTCTCACATCAGTAGTACCTGTCTGAACCCTACTGTCCAGTACACCAAGAAATGAGGGCCGGTAACCGTGGGGTATATTGTTGAATCCGTAGCATGTTACAATGTGTATAGCAATTCTGGCCACAGTTAGTTGCATGTGGATCACCTCTGATGCATTGTGCTAAGTAACCAGCCAGGAGGTGTGTACAACATAGTGAAATATGGACAAACCTCAGCCGTGGGTGTTCCGGTCCAGGTTACATGACTGAAAGGTGTGGTCTGCGTATAACCTGTCAGTGCAGGTGTGCTCTGTGGAGCCTAGAGGCAGGTCCCAGTCACTGCAGAAATATTTAAGTGGTCTGTTATAAGGAGTGCCTTGCCTGCGTGTGTCAGAGATGAAGATGTCAAGCAGTGAGTTACATGACCCCATGTTTTCCTTGCCTGTTCCTGTTCTGGTGGTGAATGTTACTGGAAACTGTGCAAGACAGGCAGTATACGAGCAGCAAGAGCCTTACATGTTATCTGTACTCCCAGGGCTGACAGGTGCAGGTCACCTGTGCCAAAGCATTGTGCTTTGTTGACCATGTCAGTCAAAGCGGACAGATACTGGATGCCTGTGGAATGACAGCAGAAGCATAGGCAATTGTTGAAGTGAAACAGTCAGTCGTTGTACAGTGGTATCAAGTCCAGATGAATGCAGAATGCTCCCCAGGGCTTGGCTCATACCTTCTGGGCTACAAGACCGGAGAGCTATTGCATGTCCCTGCACATGTAGTCTGTGAAGTTGCATCTCAGGGCAGTCACATTAACATGGAGAATGACAGTCAAATTGTACCTGGTGAGGTGTGGCATGGGTGCATAGGTTATGTTGCAGAACCAGTTACCTGAAAGCTAGATGTAAGCGACTATTGCCTTGTGTAGCCTGCTGAGAGGGACATCAGTGTGATGCCTACAGAGTCACCTATGACTGGTGTGTTGTGTATGTTATAACACCCTATTGGCTGTATGTGATGGGCACACATGAGTCTGTAGGCTATAAGTAATTGTTGTTGTGTTTGGTGATGGGGGCTGCCTCTGGTGACTACACAGAGTATGGAGAGGTTCTGCAAAAGTCATACTCATACTATGTGTGGCCTGTGGTGGTGGAGATCTTGTGAGACTATGTGATGAGTGGGGTGTGTTGCAAATGTTACACGTCCCAACTTGACTGTCAGGTTCAGTCTGGGTTGGTGAGAGCATTACCCCCAGCATGGCTACATATGTGCATCTCCCACAGGCTGTAGTGTCGTATGTTGGGAGGTGAGCATTGACTGTGTACATGAGACAATTGCTCTATTGCCACATGTTCACCATATTCATCATATAGAGAGGCAGTAGCACTGGTATGTGACAGTTGGACATGCTTGTATATTCAACCATGTCTCACAAGATATGTGAGTTACGTGTGTACAACAGCTGTTGTACTGTAAGTATGCTGGAAATGTAAGGACAGACAGTGTACTTGTGAGAAATGAGTTGGAATGGGTGCTATATTAATTAGTAGCTCATGAAGTGCTCACAAGTTCTGAACAAGTGCTGAGCATGAAAATGCAATACAGATAGGGTGTTGGATAATATCAACCCACAAGTGGTGACGACAGTCATAATTGGAGGCACAACACTATTACCCTGCTGAGTATGGTCTGCAAGTCCATGAACCTTTATCAACGTAGATGTTAGCAGTACAGACGTAGATGACAGTGCAGATGTTTTCACACTGCATAGCATACCTGGGACAGGTCATAGGACATCACCCATACCGTGTTCCAGCTACACTGAGTATACTAGATGCACCTTTGTATGTCACAGGAGTGTTTTACCAGTTGCCTGTTGACAGAATCAACACTACAAAAGGTGTCAGAGTGACATGTGCATATCACACCAGTGGCAGCTACAGTAAAACAGAGTTAATGTATTGTACTCCCCCCCTCATGGTAGCCCATACCACACAGACAAATGTGAGGCATCTGTGTATGTAAGAATGTGAATGGCCATGACCTATGAGCAGTAGCTGTCTCAGTGTTGTGGACAACATATAGAATGGGCTTTGTGGGTGTGTTGTGTGACATATGTGCACAATCTGACAGCTGATATTAGCATTGTCACCGCTAGGTTAATATCCCTGTACCTATTAACTACCACCTAGGCAGCGGTCAACATTATGGACTCTGTGTAAGGGATGGCACTGTGCAGTTCACCTCCCTGAGTTGGTGATGACTCCAGGCCTATTAGGTAGTCATACGAGGCACCCATGTCATGACAGGGTGCCAACCATGAGCATGGAGATCATTGGACAGGCATACTCAGCACTCGGGTGACCAATATCGGATCACATATCACCTTTAAGAGGTATTGGCCTTGCATGGATGGGCAATTCCAGCCTTCACAATCCTCACCTCCACTATGCAGCATGCTGGCTACCTTGCATAAAGACATGTGCTACACTATGATGTTGGACATGCTACACGTACATATCCTGAGCTGAAAGACATAACGTCATGGACAGCCACCGTCCTACTACCAGGATCACCACATGCTGTCAGATCCCTGTGCCATACATGTTACATACTCCTGCCATACCATGTAACCCTGTCCATCAAAGCTGCACATGTCATCTCTGTCATACATGGTGTGATGACTGCATGGCAGATGCATTATCAACTGTCTGGATCAGTAATGCAGCACTGATGCACCTCGCGGTGGCAAAATGACTGTCAGATATAGCTAGGAAATCTTGCCCGTACATGCTATAGTTGATAACCATCCCTGCGAATGAAGTCCGGCTAGCCATTGTCCCATGTCTATCACATGTGCAACACAGGCGATCCGTGGCAGGATGTTGAACTGCTGTACAGTGCCGTGTAGATATATATGGCAGAACACATGCATGTAAAGATTTCCATGCATATGTGTGCATTGTTACTGCTCATGTCCATTAAGGCAGTGTATGTGTTGATATGTGACATATACACAGCATCAACGTCAACAGCGTTACTGTGGACACATTCAGGCATGTGCTGATAGGTAAGAACACCAATGCAGGCAAACAGACATGCCCACATCAAGACAGCATACACATGGAGTATGAACAATGTAATGAGGTGACACACATATATGGTGATGATATCCAGTGCATAATGGGTGTTACATGTGTGTGGCACAAACATGTCAGTCGTGTCAATGTCATGATGATTTGCAGAGATAACTGTGCAGATGTACTAGATTTTATACAAATGTATGTGCAGCAGTATCTCTGTACATCTCTGTGATACTGTGACCTGTCACCATCATTATGTCTTACAGATAATGCCTTGTTCACGCTTGCCAGCATACAGCCGCCAGGAGGATGATGTCCTCATCCCATACCTCCATGAGAACTACGAGGTGTTGTTCAGCCATGTGCCACAGCATGCCCAGCAGCATGACTACTTGTGGCAGGACCTTCGTAGGAGGGTTAATGATGTGAGTGGCCATAACCGCACCTACCAGCAGGTGCACAGACACTGCATGGACTTGATATGATATGCGAAACAGTGTGCCACTGCAATCACCAGTGAACAAGGTGGAACAGGTGGTGGGCCACCAACCCAGCCCCCACTCACACCCACCGAGGAGCTACTGGCCAGCCTGGGGACACCCTCAGAACAGCATCCAGAAACACTAGCTGCCATCGTTGAGGTGGGTGTCTCCCAACCAATGAGCCTGGAGTTGCCTGGTAAATCACTACCACACATATGACTATTATATCCCATTTAGTTGCATGTGTCACTGTACATTATGTAATGTAACATCATATGCAAGGTATGTTTACACACATGCTGCATACTACAGTATGCTACCCTGTGTATGCACACATGTGCATACTATATGCTATTGTTCAGGCAAATGTGTTAACATGCACAGTGCATCCTGTGGCTGTCATACAGTCATGGATAATGTTTCAACTGCTGTGTCACCCCTATACAGGAACCTCTGGCATGCCGCACAGACACCAGTCTGTTGCAGGTGAGACTGGCATCAGTATCAGGCATGTTAAAGCATAGATCTATTCGCCATGTGGTCAGTTAACACTTGTACACTTGATGTTTGGTCCAGTCACGATATACAGGTCACATCTCCCATCATTCACACTGGCTACCCATGTGCAATATATACAAAAGAAATGATACACTGACATGAAACCACAGTATCTGTCATTGCTACATGTGTGGAAAGCTGTGCATACAATGGTGGAGGTGTTGTTCAATGTAGGCATATGTACTATACATTGGAACAACACATGTGTGGTGCGCAAACAGTACCACACAGTGAGCTGGGATATGGGCAGCCCACAGGAGTCACCATTGTGTTATATGCCCCTACAATGGGTGCACACATTGTGATGTGCCATCTGACATGTTCCAGACATGTAGTGTTCTGCCTGCAATTTTGTCACACTATCCCATAATACATACCCCACATACCAAACATACAACCCGTTGTCTGCATAGCCCTGTGGATGGTGACATATCTGACATCTATGGGTGTATGTCATATGGGACAACACAGACATGTGAGATAGACGGCCATCACAAATATTTGGCCAACACATGTTCACACATGGCCATGGAGGATGGCCAGAGACATGTAGCCACACAGTAGATGTGATGTGTATACACCCTGTTGCACATTGTCCACACATGGTCCAATTATAGCCTTAGTTGACTGATTATACAGTTGATGTGGTACACTGGACATCCTAAAAGCCTGTGCACAGCTAGTGGAGGTGCCACTTAAGTCGACCATATAAGATGTGTTGAACATCACGACTGTGTCATAGCATGACAGTAGTCACCTGTACAGCTTCCACAGACATTGACACCGCATCAGGCCACAGATACCTTACATTTCCCTTGCTGCTGTAGGACATCATCGTTAGCCATGCACCTCGTGTGTGCGGTACATCAATGTCATGTGGGACATGGTGAATTGACAAGTCTGCCATGTGTGGACATGGTTGCCAGGCAGCGAAGACTCTGTAGTAGTTGTGCAGGGGTGTCATCTGTAGGTCTTCCAGTGACCTGTCACATGACACAGCATGGTTTGGTGTGTGTACACCTCAGCAACGTGGGTCACAATCCACAGTTATGTCATGGGTATGCACGCAGTTATGGCTATGCAATGTGTGCATATTATGCACTGTATAACAATATAGACATCTCATAATGCCATGCAATGGCACAGTGTCTGTACTTCACACTGTATAGCAATGTAGACGCCCCACACTACCCTTCCATGCTCATGCACATTTGCTAAACATGCATTCTAAATGTAGGGCATACAGACAACCCTGCAATGTGATACCCATTACAACGCTGTACATGTGTCAGGACACCATTGTGTCAGACATGTATGCATGTTAATGCAAACATCAGCAGATTACATGTCAAGGTCACTTCTGCCATGTGTACTGCTAACCTGTGTTGGTCCACATGGTGTATCACAGGGATGTATGCTTACTACCATGACTGTGTGAACTGCATGGCTACTGATATGACACCTGCTTACTGTTGTGTGCAACCCAGGGAGGTTTGCTAACTAACACTATTAATGTCTGAGCTGCATGCCATCTGCTGTATCACATGCATGCTGCATGGCATCCGTCAAATCACATGCATTATGTGTGTCTGTGTGTGTGTGTCTGTGTGTGTGTGTGTCTGTGTGTCTGTGTGTGTCTGTCTATTGTAATGTAGAGTCTTTCTTTGCATTCACAGGTGATGTAGGTGCGTTACCCTCCTGCGGTCTGTCTGATGTTAGTGTCCCCACAGATACTCGCAGTGATGAACATATGCATGAGGTACAGGCACGGTTGTCAGGGACTGAATCTGTGCCAATGGTTGCCATCCCAGCTATGTCCCCCTCTTCCCTGCACACAGTTCTGATGCCAACACATATCCCATCACCAGTGGCCATGGAGGAAGGACAGTCAGCGTCTGTTAGCGTGGAACAGGAATGTGTGGTGGCTCCAGAAGGTGTGACTCCACACCATGTTGTCAGTGTAATGACTGCAGATGTGCCACACAGGCATGTGGCCAGTGCTGCTCGTAGGATGATCTCTGGCAGACATGCACCTGCAGGACAGAGCAGCAGCTGGTGTCACCAGACGCATGTTCCAGACTGTAATGGCGGCACAGGCATGTGCTGAACGGCAGAACAGAGAAGGGCAGAGGCTTCAGAGGGCTGCTATCCATACTCTAAATGACAACATCCAGGCATTGTCAAATGCTCAACAGCAGATTGTGGATGTTCTGGACAGGCGATTGGGTGACACGGTCGGAATCCTTGACCATGGCATGGCAATCTGCGAGTGTGAGCTTTCTGTGCTGGAACATCTGGTAGGAGTGAGGCATAGGCCATGTGGACGTAGGCCAGCTACACCACCTAGTCCAGGTCAACGTGAGCGTGCCACCTCACATGCCCGCTCCCATAGTGCCGGTAGCAGTAGCAGTGCAGCTGGTGCTGCGCTGTCCACACCAGGACACAGCAGGCCACGTGGACATGGCCCTGGATGTTCCCTGTGGGGACATGGTTCCAGTGGACATGTGTCATTGGACAGTAGCCAATCTGTACCTCCGCCTGGTAGTGCCCGTGCAACCCCTGGCAGGCACAGGTCACGTGGCCGTGGCTGGACACAGTGAGCTGTACATCCTGGTCTGTACAGTCTGGAGCTGTCAATAATACCCCTGTGTAGGCCTGACAAACGGCAGAACTGTGTGCACACATACATGCACACAGCAAAAACATCTGTAGGGCACTGCAACACCCACATGCATAATGACCGCACATGTCCAATTAGATCACCGGCCCTTACCCACACACATGATGTCATCCATTGGTGCAGCCTATGCCCCTGGCAAACATTATCACCCTGTGCATATGATGATGCCTGTGCCACATCCCTGTCATCCACACCATCGGTGCAGGGACATGCTAAAATGGTATGATGCACAGGGTGAACAGAATAGTGAGAGAAGTGTATATTACATTAGTTGTGTACTGTTGACATGCACCAGACATACCATGTTGTACGGGTTTATCATGCATTGTTATATGTTCACAGTATGTATCTTGGTAGCAACAGTAACAGCATGTTGATATTAATTTCCTGCTTCCCTCCTTAAGGTCTAATTGCATGTGCCTTTACTTTACAGTGTTTGCAGTTGGAGTGCATTGTTGTATGTTCACAGTATATGTCATGGTAACAACAGTAACAGCATGTTGGTAATGATGCTCTGGTTCCCTCCTTATGATCTACTTGCATGTGCCAACAAATAGCAGTGTTTGCAGTTTCCCATGTGTAAATGTGGAGCACTCACAGGCATGTATGGCAATATCAGCATGCTGTACATAGCCTCAACCTGACTGTTGGAAAGGCTACCATATTACAGATGTCCACACATCTACTGTTACAGAAGCATGTGGGCTGTTTAATAGGCTACACTGGCTAGAGACGTGACATCCATACCAGGTCAAATCACAGGTATGCTGACATGGTGCGGGGGGTTTATACAGCGGTCCGGCCGATGATAACATTAGAGGCCATTTGATAGCATGAGGACTCACTGTGTAGCAGTAATACCCTGTCACATTACAGGATGAGAACACACATACACAGACACACACAGTAACATGCCCATACTCACAGAGTCAACAACACTATAACGCACACTCAATAGTGTTGAGGTGAGGACCCCTGCCTATGTGGTAATCACACTCACAGTACTGTGCACCCACACAATGCGACACAGTGAATGAACATGTACAGGTAGCCAGTGAGGCTGAGACTGATGGCATCAACAGGGTAGTAGACTGCATCACCATGAGGGGTTAGGGATCCTGTCTGTTCTGTATGGTAGCATACACCCTCACTCCATGCACCAGACAGCCATACATGCATACACACACACACACACACACACACACACACACACACACACACACACACACACACACACTGAGGAGTCCACAAATGTCATTCACATACAGATAGCTAACATGTGGGTGATACACACACCACCCCTGCCTAAATCATGCTTTCTATACTGCGGTATGTACAGATCTCTACAACAGTGTACAAGGGTGTGTAACAACTGGGATGTATTCCCCACCATATGTGGCATATATGGTCACACAAGCAAACACACATGGCAGTACTGTGAATGATACACCTGCTATATGATACATCTGACAGACATGTAGCAGTGTTGAATGCATTATGTGTACCAGCGCTACCTTCATCAATTGTGCTGCTATCTGCACATGGGAGGATGTAAGTGTTATGGGTGTCAAGTGACTTACAGTCAGTAACACCCTTACCGCTGTGTAGGTTATATGTCTTCACCATCAAGTAACAGTAACATAGTGTACTGTTTGCACATGTAATGGAAGGATGGCTTGTGACACACCTGTGAGCCGTCCTCAGCAAACATCCATCTGCAAAGGTGGATCACCACTTTATGTACACACATCCATCCATACCTGATGTACATCCTACCGTACTGTCAGTATTTCACCATATACAGGTGTCAGTGATGGGGTTGCATTGCAACTGCATGTTGTAGTTAGGCACAGATGTATTACATACATCAGCTACTGCACATGCATGGTAGCTGCATGCACACTACTACATGTACATGTGTGTTGGTCCTACATTCCTGTCATGTAGCCATGTTTGTATGCATTGAAATTGGTGGACATGTGTGATGACATACATAACACATGGACTGTTGTATGATATGATGGGTGTCATGGATAACTAGTACAGAGGGAATGTTTCCTCAGTCAACATTGCTACCTCATGTACTGTTAGCATTCAACAGCCATGGACCTACCTTCCATGTGCATGCGTGTGATTGCTGTAGCCACTTGTCTGCATGGAGGACAGCAAAAGCTATGCTATGCACATATGTGTTGTCTGTGTGTGTGGTCCATGCACATATCCACTGCGATTACATGTATGTCATATCCAAACATGTGTGTTCTTTGGTGTACAGCGACAGTCATCTGTTATAGCTGTGTAAGACCCAGGGCCCCTGTCATGTGTACAGCCGACCTGGTTATGTACAGTGGTATCATGGCATTGCATTGCATAACACATGCTGGAACCCTGTCAGTGCATGTGTAGTCTGCACAGTTGCTGTAGTCCTATGTACAGTCCACTGGTCATGAGTCACATGGTGTTGTGGTAATGTATGGATGTGTGTTGCTGGTCCAAGGACATGGTGATGTCTGAGGGCTATATAGTAGAATGCGACGTTTACCTCTGTGATCTGCACCTGAGATATCTGTGATGGCTCTTGAGTGTGTACTGGTTAGTACATGTGAGTGGCCTTCATGTACGTGGGGACAGTAACACCATACTGTGCCCTTCCGTGTTTAGAATCCGTGTGCATGCAAGACAGCCCTTTGCTACTACTATGTGTGTGAGCATGCCCAGTACGCCGTTGTGTAAATGGACACACAGTACATTCAGAACTCTGCCCTTCCATGTTTAGAATCCGTGTGCATGCAAGACAGCCCTGTGCCCTTCTGTGTTTAGAATCTGTGTGCATGCAAGACAGCCCTTTACTAAGTGTGTGAGCATGCCCAGTGACACCTTGTGTCGGTGATGTGCCTATGTGTATGGGCATGGCCATTGACATCCTGTATAGCGATGGTGGTCATCCAGGCAAACGATATCCATACCCCACGTCAGGATGGATTCCTACATTGAACACACTGGTTGACTGTCTTGAAGGGTGTACTGTCTGAGGAGCATCTCGTATCTATGTAGTGTTGTAAAAGTGCTCCGTAGATAGGCAGTTGTCCCGCTCACACCACTGCCATGTGTTTGTCTACGTGTACCTTGGGACAGTAATATGCTTTTAGACTGCTCACTCTCTATACATTCCCTATCGTCATCTTTGCCTTTGTGGATGATGTCATCCACCTAGTAGTATGCCTCTGGAAGTGCTGTGTTCCAGTAATCTCGACAGCGTGTTTGTAACTGCGTAATGCTGTAGTGTGATAAGGTAGTTAGGTGTATGTTCGACTCCCAGCTCTGCCAAGTGTGTGTCTGTTACCAGCTGCCTGGGGACAAAGTAATGCTTTTAGACAGCACACTCCACATACATTCCCTATCGGCGTCTTTGCCTTTGCGGATGATGTTATCCACCTAGAAGTATGCCTCTGGGAGTGCTGTGTACCGCTAATCTCGATAGCGCATTGTGCAACTGCTTAATACTGTAGTGTGATAAGGTAGTTAGGTGTATGTTCAACTGCCAGCCCTGCCAAGTGTGTGTCTGTGTGTGTGTGTGTGTGTGTGTGTGTGTGTGTGTGTGTGTGTGTGTGTGTGTGTGTGTGTGTGTTACCAGCTGCCTGGGGACAGAGTAATGCTTTTAGATGGCACACTCCACAGACATTCCCTATCGGCGTATTTGCCTTTGCGGATGATGTCATCCACCTAGAAGTATACCTCTGAGCGTGCTGTGTACCGGTAATCTCGATAGAGCGTTCTGTAACTGTGTAATGCTGCAGTGTGATAAGGTAGTTAGGTGTATGTTCGACTCCCAGCCCTGCCAAGTGTGTGTGTGTGTGTGTGTGTGTTCCCAGCTGCCTGGGGACAGAGTAATGCTTTTAGATGGCTCACTCCCCATACATTCTCTATCGGCATCTTTGCGGATGTTGTCATCTACCTAGATGTATGCCTGTGGGAGTGCGGTGATGCTGGAACTCGGTAGCGCATTCTGTTGCTGCATAATGCTATAGTGTGGTAGACTAGACAGGTAGGTGCTCGATTCCAAGGCATGGCAGGCATGTGTGTTTGGCAGTTATACCGTATGTGTTGGTATTTGTGGGTGGCTAGCTGTGGGATGTGTTCAGCGTATTTTATTGCCGACCTATATGGTGTCCACAGCCCGCATAGTCTGCCAAGACACTGGGTTGTCAGCACATACATTGCCAATATGTCTGGTGTGTAACTGTCAGCAGCCCTACTCTTACCCTTGATATGGTCTAACCCATGTGACGCAACATAACACACATGCCTTGATGGTAACAACACTTCATGATGCAGGTGGCACATGTAGTTTCCTTTTCATTCCTGTCTACTGCATTGCTGTCATGTAGTCCGCTGTTGTGATATAAATGCCATATCAACATATGTGTGCACATGTATATGTGTATGTGTGTGTGTGTGTGTGTGCGCGCGCGTGTGTGTGTGTGTGTGTGTGTGTGTGTGTATATATATATATATATATATATATATATATATATATATATATATACAAATAATATGTATGATATATGTAGATGTAGAGGTGGACATAGATGTGAACATATATGTCTGGGGACATCAGCACTATTGAATGTTTGTGCTGGATGATCTGTACGTGATAACCTGGGATCTATGTATATCCGCCATGGTGTGGTGGTAATGCACATCGTCTGTAGTGTGCAGTGCCATGGGTTGTAGTTGTGTAGACACCGATTATTTTGATGCTGGGAAGACCATGGGACATCGAATATGGTGATAGTAAGGCACCTGTTGCCAGTTGTGTATGGATCTGAGCGACACTGAGCAGTGGTTATTAATTTTGAGGTTCAGTATGGGTTATACAACTATTCATTAGAAGACTATACTATGCAGATGAGGTTGACTATACTGTATCACATTTATCACCAGGTTGTGATGCTGGTCCCTGATGTATCTGTGTGTAGTCAGCCGGGTGCAGGTCTCGAATATAGTTGACAGCATGGGAGGGGGGTCAGGCATACTGTCCGTACATTGCAGAAATGTGCCTCGGGAGTGCTCCTGCCTTAGCACACCTAAGCTAGGGGTGTATCTGTACCTGCCTGATGACATTGGGAGGGATGACAGCAGTGGTGGGGTAGACAGGGTGTACAGGCTGCATGAACAGGTGTTGATCAGCACAATCAGCAGATGACATGGCCAGCCCACACATGAACAGTACGGTAATGCGAGGAAGCAGCATACACACAGGCTTCGTCTGCACTCTACACCACCGGTGTATACCTGCGGGGACATTTCACGACACAGTCCAACCAAATGAGACGGGCTGCAGCAGGCAACATATACCAACATGTGCAGGAGGCTGGGGCAGTGAGGATGCGTATGCTGCCGAACAACCCTTACTGGGGTGACATAAGACTTTAGAGACCCAGGGAGACTTACCAGGGGCTACATGGGCTGGGGATGGTGGAGCACTATGGGGTGGACAGAGACCTCCTACAGCAGCTTGTTGACCTGTGCCTGCCACACCTGACACAACAAAGAGGTTGAGGGAAACACATCACACTGGATACCATGGTATGTGTTGGCCTAGGTGTACTAGCCACAGGTACCTCACACAGCACAACTGGGGATATCATGGGTATCTCACAGGCGTCTGCATCCAGAGTATTGCACCAGTTCACAGACGCCATGTCAACACATGCTAGTGAGCACGTACATGTCCTCAACACACGTGATTACTGGACCAGCAATGTGCATCTGTTCAACCACATGGATGATTACCCTGGGGTAATGGGTGCTATAGCCTGCACACACATACACAGTGTAGCACCACCCAGTGAGTGGGGTAGGACCTACAGTCACTGCAGGGGCATACCCTCCAACAGCTAGGCTATATGCGATGGCCAGGGCATGTGATTGAATGTGTGTGCTGTCTGCCCTGGAAGTTATGATGAGTCCAATATGTGGCTTCTGACACAGCTGTTGCACACCAATGCCAATATGGACATCCCCCACAGTCTCCCAGTGGGGGATGCTGGGTAACCACTGGTGTCGTGGCTGATGACACCCATCAGCAATGCACACACACCTGAACACTCACACCATACTGAGGCGGATGCACAGGCAAGACATATACATGTGCATGTGTTTGGGATGCTCAGTTCACAGTTCTGGTATCTGGACACATCCGTTGGAGCTCTGCAGTATTCACAAGCTACATACATACAAGTTGTTATGGTATGTGCTATGCTACACAATCTTATCCTGCAGTAACAGTTGCAGCAGGAACAGCATGGGGCAGGGCCACACAGCCCAACACCACTGCCAAGGCCTGTACAGGCACAGTGTGACTTGGTGAAGGAAATACCTGAGCAGGGCACAGTCGGCAAAAGATTGTGCACAGTATGACCTGCCCTTGGCAAAGAGGCAACACATGGCATATGCACTGACACAGTAGGTACCCACGGATTTCCCCTCTCTGACCTGCACACAGTAGAATGGATGCCAAACATGACACTACCTCTACCTATGCTCGGCCATGTATAGGAGGTGCATTGTGTGCATCCGACATAGGCAGCACTCCAGCACTGTCCTCAAGACCGGAACACACCCAGGGTATGTCTATTGACCTAACAAGTGGCAGTTGTATTAGAATGTGTAGTTACCCATTGCTATGGTATGTATGTGAGCACACAAGTGACTGTGGTGGCCAAATGTTAGGGCAGCAGACAGTACACATCCATAGTGGCACCATGACCTCTGTAGCACATACAGGGATCACAATGGTAGCTTGTAGTATACAGGGTGTCCTAACCCACTGCAGAGTATGAGCTGACCATCATGTGTGTCCATACAGCCCACACACCTTCCATGCAGCTAGACAGATGTGGACCAGTACAGACAACTGATATACGATGGCCTATGGATATGTCCAATGAAAGACCCCAACCCCCTAAGACACACACAGACTACAGCAGGACAAGCAGTTTGATGTAGGTTGTGTAAGCCAGGACGTTCAACACCATTGTGCTGGTAATTAAAGCTGGGAACTGACGTACCCTGGTGTCCCTCCAGCTAGCAATTTAGGTAGGTCCACACACTGACATGGAGTACCCGGCTTACCAGTACGCATACCTCTCAACTGTACAAATTTTTGCAGAATATCCAGATTTTTGCCTCATATTTTTGGTCCATGTTTCATAAAATTGTGGTTTTCTGGCAAATTAGTGGAAAATCATTAAAGATTGCAGTTAGAAAATGATGACAGATATTTTAGTTTCAGAATTCATATCCTTCAAAAAATTCATTCTAATGCAAAATTTGTTATTCTATCAACTTTCTAAGTTTGTAAGAGCAATATTTAAAAGTTATCCAAATTTTTGGACCTTTGTCCCACTTTTATTTATGGCTTTGTCCAGATTTCTTGTTCTAACAGGTTGAGAGGTATGCCAGCACGGTAGTGGCAGATGTGTACAACTGTTGGCTGTGCCCCCCCATCAGACCTACACATGTGAGAGTCATGTGCACCACCCAGGGTGCTGTGTAGGACCATGGTTGTGGTTGGATGTCCCCCCCACGCTATGCAGACATGTAGCAACTTTCAGTGCCACATGACCATTAGCTACCCTGCAGACACAGCATGACACCTGTCTGGGTTGAACAGAGGGGTCAGCAACACAATAACTATCTGGACAACTGACACATGCAATACAGTTGACCATACTTGGCATGCTCACAAACATGACGGTATGACGGTAATGTCGATCAACAACATGCGTAACAGTCACACTGGGCATGCTCACACACTGAAACACAGGACGGCCAGGCATGCATACACCAGTGGTCCGGACATATCTGCCAGTACATTGCTATACTGTTGGATGTCTGTCCTGTATGGTGTGTGTGTGTGTGTGTGTGTGTGTGTGTGTGTGTGTGTGTGTGTGTGTGTGTGTGTGTGTGTGGTCTATTGTCTGTACATATGCCATGGTCTATTGTTAATTCACATGAGCTATGTGCGCAGGGTACTGCTACCAACACGTGTATAGTGCGGTTCTTTGTTTGCGGACAGACCGACGCCTTTGGATACAGACTGCGTAAGGCACATTCCAGCAGGTGGGAGCAGTTGTGCATGGGTTTGCACAGTGTTAAGCACTGCTGACCTCTGGTCACAGCACCTTATACACATTTAGACTCCACATTTCTTTGACAGTGCACTACTGGTAGACAAACACACTTACAGCCGCTCGCTCACCGACATTTCCGCTTACATTTGTCTCTCACGCTGGGTGTGTGCGATCCCTTGTGATGCATATTACATTGGACTACATGACCACAGTTTTGGGTATGTGCAACCATTTTGCAATGGCAGGCGTTCGACTGTACGGACTCGACGGCCCGTCCAGTGACGTAATCATATTATATGCATGTTCCTCATATGATCTGCTCCCATCTGCCTGATACATGGGAACCTATACTCTGCAATGCTGACATGTGACCTGAGTTTGTTAGCGCAGCTGTCCGCCGAGTCATGCTACCGCATACCTACTGCATGTTGTCCACCTTTCAGATTGCATGACGGGAGACTGTAGGAGTGACACCTTTCCCACTTTGCATGGGACAGTCCCTTATTACGCATATCTCATGTGACAATACCAGAACTCTCCACCAATCGGGGACACATTTTTACAGAATCGGGGACAGGTCAAGAATAAATCGGGGACACTTTTACAAAAGTACTGCTATTAACTTGAAACATTGACAGTGTCAGAGCATATGACTTAATTCACATATTCTGAAGTAACAGTTGTTTATAACTCTTATGTATTGTCATTAGTCAGTAAGTTTAATTCACCACCTTTCCTTCAACAGCCACTAATTTTAGGAGGGATTAAGAGAGACAGAGTTAAACTTTCAGTGAAACTCAGGGATGTACCTGAAATTCAGGGACAGTTGAGTGGTATGGACAATACTCTAGCCATTGCAACTGATCTGATTAGGTTACATTCTCATGTTGTACGTGTCTGTACTGGTTGCTTGTTACAGGTCTTGTATACCTGACATGTCGATATGTCATATGTAGTAGCATAAGCAACCTTACTGCTGCTAGACTATGCTTTGATTTGTTCCGATATGTAAATTTCTGTACTATGCATGGCTGTAGGTATGTTCTGCCCTGGTACGTCTGATATTTCTATGGAGCAGGTTCCACTCTGGCCATTCAGAATGGTGGCGGCCCTATAGACCCTATATGTAGAGCTTTCACACATAACCACAGCCAGTAGTATATGGACGACTTTCCACGGTTTGCGTACGTTAAGGTAATTCATGTAGCATTATACTTGATAATACTGTTTCCTATTACATGTAGCTGTTACTGATACAACAAATTGATGTCTAACACCACTACACACACTATATAGCCTCCATTCCCGAACTCAAAGGCCATGTGCCATAACTGTCATTTTGCTGGACACAACTGCCCAGACGGGTGTGTCCCTTGCTGGCGTATGGGTGTTAAACCACTTCTATTATGCTATCCTCTACCTAAGGTGGTCAGCAACTTATGCACTTTCCGTCAGTAGCAGAACACGCATACCAATGGGTGTGAATGAACATTGTATCAGGAACAATGCATAACACCCTGTGGGACACATTTAGATGATTGGTTCTATTAACCAGACACATTCAGAGTCACAGAGCATATGTATTCATTCACCTTTGTTGAGGTACATGCTGTTTATGACTCATACATGTTGTCATCAGTCATTACCTGTATTCTGCCACCTGTTCACCTAATATCATTAGTTCTGGCAGTGTTTAGTTGGACTTTGTTACATGTTGATACATAACTATGGACGCCCATGCTAATCAGGTACACGGCACTGATTTGGTCTCTATGTATTCCCCAATGGTTTACAGACTATCCGGTAGATGTGCTCTTCAGGTTTGGGAGGTATAGGCATCTGCTATGCCCACATAGGAATAGTAATGACTTCCACTGGGTGGGCTTACTACATCTCTGCCATCCAGCACCTGCACACTTAAGCCTATTATTGCATACCGATGGTCCACCTCCCTGGCACCCCTCTACAACAGTCATGACAAATACTTACTGCGAGCGCAGCTGGGGTATGAGCACACCCCTACACATTGCCCACTCTCCCCATCTCGGGACACATGTCGTACATTTTGTCAACCCATGTATTATCACACTTGCACAACCTACTGTTCCATGTACACCTACATCCGGCTCGCATTGATGACAACAGGTTCACACGTACAATGAATTTTTGGGGTCCCGCAAGGGACACCGTTATCCATGTTTAAAGTGTAGACCTTGCAGAACTCTCCCACTGGTACTTTCCTACTGGTGTTTTTGACAGCGGCAGTGTATTGGTCTATATTGCCTGTCTGTATGTCTGTCCGGCTTAGCTGGGCAATGTGGGGGGTACAACATTTATTTATTGGACCTCCCAGTCACATATGCCTGGCCTGTAAATATGTTACCCCTAATTGCTGTGAAGTAACCTATTTCTGTACATGTGTATATCTACACTGACATATATATATTTTGTTTTGTGTGTATGTGTATGTGTACATATCACTACCTGTTGTTTGTATATATATATTTATCTATATATATCCGTAGTATATCCTTGTGTGTGTGTATATATATATCCGTATGAATATATATGCGTATGCAAATTAATATTGATATATGTATATATACGATTTTATCTATATATACATCTGTGTAGCCGTTAACCTATACATTTCCTGGACATGGACACTTACACATGCGTCTTGGGTTTATCTTTGCTTCAACAGCATACTATTGCCTTAGTCATTATGACACCGACACTTCACTCCGGTGAACTTGTGCTCAGTATATTGCACATTATACAGCGGACAGATGTCGCACGTTTTTCATGTCTGGGGTGCCGCTTCTAACTGGGATGTGATACAGTGTCATTCGATCTATTTCTCGTATGCGCAGCCTACTATTCCTGCTACTGTGTTTGTTTCTGTGCACATTCATATTATTACTGTTGATAGGATGTGTGTTTGTGTTACTGTGACTGTACGTCAACATACTGTTGTCTTCATGTAGTTGTGTCTTTCTGCTTTTCCCAGTTTGAGGGTTGTCACAGCAGAACTCCGTTCCGCTCACGGGTGGTGTATACGTGTTACATGCCGGGCTGCCGGCCCTGACGCACAACGTCCAACAACGATACGCCCATTCACGCATGTCTCCATGCAAATGACACTCTATCTGGGAATTGCACCTATGTACTAGCTGACCTCCATGGGCCACTCCATTGCACCCGGCACAACATACCCTAGCACTCCTGTGTCCATAATCACATCTCCATAGTTTCTCCTGCACACCCGTGTTGAGTTTCCATGCATAACAGCCATTATACACCTGATATCGCAACCATGACACACCTTTACACATTGCCCTCTCATGAGAGTTGGGACCCTACACACATTCTGTACCACCTCATGTATTCATAGGCTCACCATCCATTCATATTTGCACATACATGTTTTTTCTGGTGTTATGGATTACGAATGACTTGCGGGTTACAAGTGTAGGTGGTCGCAACATGTACTACATTCCCATCTGTTTACAATGTTGACGTAGCACTTCAACTTCAATGATGTTATAGCCACAGGTATAACCCTGCCTCTGGTGTGAAGATCGGTGCTCTACTCACACTTGTGCAGCTTTACGTGACATATGCTGCAGGCACTTTATAATTCCTTACTTGCTCTGGATTCCTTTCACAACCCTTATGTTTGCTTTCGTCTTTCGGCATTCCTTACATACATATATATATATATATATATATATATATATATATATATATATATATATATATATATATATATATATATATATATATATATATATATATATATATATATATATATATATATATATATATATATATATATATGTGTATATATATATATATATATATATATATATATATATATATATATATATATATATATATATATATATATATATATATATATATATATATATATATATATATATATATATATATATTTATTTATATATATGTGTATATATAGCTATATATGTAGATATATAATTGCATATTTCTGTTATGTCTGTGGATATTTATCTATACACACATCTAGTTATCTATATATATATATATATATATATATATATATATATATATATATATATAAAAGTTACAGCTGTAAAAAACAGCATACATTTGCTATGCTAATAACTGCCTACACCCGCACAGGCGCACTTGCATCTACATATTCGGGGTTACATATGTTTACAGGCACTTCTTTGGGATTATATGTGCCTTATTCCTTATGAAAGCACCACTTTGATGGAATCCAGTTAACGGACCCATGCAAATGCCATCACCTTTACATGTATAAATGTTGGCTTTACAGCACAGAGGCATTCATTACACAATTAATATGTGCTATAGTCGTACTTGAACTGGGAATGCCTTTACATTGGGCGGATGCTGTAACCACTACACTATTGTTCTGGCTCATTTATATGTATACCCATGGTTCATAGCTAATCTGACATACGCCTCACCGCTTCCCTTACACAGCAGGCATCCATTCTCCTGCTGGGAAAACCGCAGTACTACAATAAGGACATTCCCTCTTTCCTACTGCTCTGGACCTGTGCTGCATGTTTACTCACTCCAAGGATATTCAGAACTCCTAAGCTTATAGTCCTCCCACACATGCATATTTGATTGTTAGGGTGTTCATGCGCTGGTCTGGGTTTAGGCACGTCCGACTGGTGATTAGAACTGTCCTGGCACTGTTCAAAGATCAGACGTGGCATATGGACAGAGTTGGTCCAGATTTTAACATTCTACCTGTGTTTACAGATGCAGGTGTTTGGGCACTTCTGACCATGTTATTAGGTTGGTGCTACATCATTTAGGGTGGGGAGTGGTTCCACTACATAATGCAGTTTGGGGGGAGGTTTCCACATGTTTCCCTTCCCATTTGACTATTTCATTCATTTATAGATACAATGAATATTATTCTGGGCATCTGTTATAAATTCACTACAGGTATGCAATAGTCCTGTCAACAGCTGTGACAGTTGGTTTGTGTACTTATGTGTATGGATCTCTGTGATACTCGGGGACTCATTTCTACAGTGACAGGGACAAGGCTATGACAACTCAGGTGCAATCACGGACACTTCTACCATATCAGTACTATTAACGTGGAACGTGTTGACAGATTCGTAATACTACTATTTTCTGCAGTTAAATGCGTCTATTACTCTTCATTGTTGTAAGTAGTCATTCTCATTCAACACCTTTCCCCCAAAGGTCACTGGCTTTGTGAGTGGTTAAGAGGCTGGCCAGTTATTGTGTGAATGCTCTGACCATTGATAGCATTGACATTGTCATATGTACAGGTTGGGATGTATTCTGGGGACTAGGGTTGCCACCTTTTCAAATGGCCAAGATGGGACATCTTCGGAACACACATCAGATTTTACAGGCCAACACATACCCACAGTCAGTACAAAGGATAGAACTTTACTTATTTGCCTACATAAAAGCCTATTGTTATAGCGGTTTAGTTGCTTATTCTGTTTCTTGTAACATTTAGTTATTTTAGATACGGAAATTATTATTTTATCCAACTATTACATAACATATGGGACATAATTATGTTCTACAATCTCAGGACATTTGCCATTTCTAATGTATTTTGTCAGGACACAACAGTCCAAAGAGGGACTGTCCCTCGCAAAGTGGAACAGATGGTAACCCTAGTTGGTCAGGTCACACTTGCACACATATTAATTGTCCCTCACACAGTGGATCAGAGGATATCCTGTTTACGTCAGTGCCTTCATCACCCTTATACCATGTGCCACTATGCAAATGTGTGCAATATATTCTCTTGCTTATTTGTGTCGGGACACGTGCATCACGGGCAGGTGTATGATCCTGGGTAGTAGGTTCTGCATGATCATCTAGGGCTGGACAGTCTCATGCACCACTACTGCACATTCCAACTTGTGTCCAGATATCTACAGGATTGGACATCATGTCTTCATACACATTCTAATATTTACACAGGTTACTTATCCCATGAGGGATATCTGAAAAATTTGGCATGAGCAAAACAAAACAAATACCGAACATTCTTCTGGCATTATGAAAATGTGCTGGGGGTTTTACATGCAAGGGAAACATAGTTTCCAATCCTGAAACTGCCTAGGGTGACACTACCTACTACATATGCGTAGTGGTCACTATGTGTAGATTTGACTGAACCTAACTAGTAGGCCAAGTATGGCTGGATTTGGTGGACATTCAGGTATGGGAGCGGGTTGTGTGCTGTGGAAGGGATGCTGGGTAGTCCAGTATGCATGCAGGTGTGTTGCATTTGATATGGCCAGTTCCATCCGGACCAATCTGTGGGTATATGCCGGTGACATGTCTGTACATTTGTATTGCACATTTTAATATTCATATGTTTGTGGGATTGTGTTCTACAGTATGGCCTGTCTGGTTGTATTGCAGATGTTTATACATGTTTTTGTGTCTCTTTCTGCTTCACCCGCTGCTCCCTCATACACCTCCAGTTCACCTATTCTGCATACGACACAGTGTCACCTTGGAGGATTATACCATTACCCATCCCCCACACACACACATTCCTGACACTCCATCCATCACTGCTTTGGTTGTTGGCCCATGACACGGTCAGAGTAACACATTGCATACCCTACATATGTCAGGTACCTGTATGGTTGTGTGGACTACCCTGCCATATTTGACTTTCCACATGCTATACCTCACGCACATAGGTACACGCCCATACTTAACTTTCATTACATGGTTGGTATACCCAGGTAATACCCGTTCAACTGTGACACGTACTGACAAGTTCGGCTTGGACTGCTGATGTGCGGATTTTGGCCGACTGTTCTAGTCATTGGTAGGATGCCACCTTTTCCTATGTCCGGGATGGGATATATTCCGGACACATATCCGAATGTGCTGGACAACACGTACCCACAGTCAATGGTATGGATAATACTGTTCCTTTCAGCCTACATGTTGCCTTATTGTTGTAGCAGTTTATATGCTCCTTCTGTTTCGTTTACATGCTTATTCTATTTCCTGTCATATTTGGTATGTGAAATATGGACATACCTATTGTATGTGACTATTACATGCCTTGTGGGAGTGTTTGGGCACTTCTGACCATGTTATTAGGTCGTTTATAAATTCACTACAGGTATGCAACAGTCCTGTCAACAGTACTTATGTGTATCAGGTGTATGATCCTGGGTAGTAGGTTCTGCATGATCATCTAGGACTACTGCACATTCCAACTTGTGTCCAGATATCTACAGGATTAGACATCATGTCTTCATACACATTCTAATATTTACACAGGTTACTTATCCCATGAGGGATATCTGAAAAATTTGGCATGAGCAAAACAAAACGACATTCAGGTATTGCAGGTGTGTTGCATTTGATATGGCCAGTTCCATCCGGACCAATCTGTGGGTATGTGCCGTGACATGTCTGTACATTTGTATTGCACATTTTAATATTCATATGTTTGTGGGATTGTGTTCTACAGTATGGCCTGTCTGGTTGTATTGCAGATGTTTATACATGTTTTTGTGTCTCTTTCTGCTTCACCTCATACACCTCCAGTTCACCTATTATGCATATGACACAGTGTCACCTTGGAGGATTATACCATTACCCATCCCCCACACACACACATTCCTGACACTCCATCCATCACTGCTTTGGTTGTTGGCCCATGACACGGTCAGAGTAACACATTGCATACCCTACATATGGTTGTGTGGACTACCCTGCCATATTTGACTTTCCACATGCTATACCTTAACTTTCATTACATGGTTGGTATACCCAGGTAATACCCGCTCAACTGTGACACATACTGACAAGTTCGACTGCTGATGTGCGGATTTTGGCCGACTGTTCTAGTCATTGGTAGGATGCCACCTTTTCCTATGTCCGGGATGGGATATATTCCGGACACATATCCGAATGTACTGGACAACACGTACCCACAGTCAATGGTATGGATAATACTGTTCCTTTCAGCCTACATGTTGCCTTATTGTTGTAGCAGTTTATATGCTCCTTCTGTTTCGTTTACATGCTTATTCTATTTCCTGTCATATTTGGTATGTGAAATATGGACATACCTATTGTATGTGACTATTACATGCCTTGTGGGATATTTCCACCAACGTTTGACCAAAGAGGAATCCCAAGAACTATGTAGAGACACTCGTTGTCCTATTTAATACAAACAGAGGAAGAAGGGGGCAGCCAAAATCAAACACTTTAAATACAAAAAAGTTAATTACAGACAAGTGCTACCAATTAACAGTGAATTGTGCACCAAAATGCCTTTATGCAGGCTGAGGCACTAAAATACCAAACTGCAAAAAGTGCCTAATACACTGTTTAAACATGTTAAAAAAATCTGTAAACATATATTTATAAAACATCATTTGACATATCAATGCCCAATTTTTCAAAAGCACAAGATATAAGTAAAGAAAAAGTGTACACAGTTGAAAAAAATATAACAAACACCTGTGTATTCATAATAAAATTAAAAAAAATAATATATAATAAGAACAAGCATTCAGGACAAGACAGAATCTCACACGGGGTAGCATTACTTTGCAATACAAATGTATACCATTTTAAATGCAAGGTATTTTATAAGAGTAAAAAAGACCTGTTCGTGTGAAAAGGACCATATATGATATATAAAATTAAGAAATTAAAAGTACCTAAAAGCAGGTACCAACACAAGAACAGGGTACACTGGCACAAGGTAATACACTACTGAAGCCACAAAGTGTGGGCTATTATAACAAAGCCATAAAAAAGTATCATAACAAATAAGATCACTTGTGATAGAAACACAAGAGAAATAAAAAACATTCTTATCTCATATAAGATTTTAATTTAAGATAAGGTGCAATATTGCAGCTTTCATTCAGCCCCGGGGGGTTGAAAGCATTAAGTTTAAGCTGCCACAGAAGCTCACACGTTTCAAGTATAAGGGCAGTCGGCCCACCACGAGGTGGAACTGGGAGATGGTCAATACCCATGAAAGAAAAAACATGCCCAGGAAAGGAACAAATGTGCTCTTGTTTCTAACTGCATATAAATTCTGGTACATTCTGTCCTGAAGACTGGGCAAACAACTGATTTGGTGTCACAGGTGATGATAAAATATTTTCTCCCTTCTACGCAAAAACTGCTGCCTGTTTTGATGTGTGAACAGAAGTTACAATGACCACAAGAAAAAGAGCCATGAGATCTAACACTGCAGGCACCTGTAAAAGTTCTTTAATGTTCCTACCCCTTCTGAACACTACAAAGGGCTTATCACCCAATTTATCACCTAAAAGTGCATTACTGGTTATAAAAAAACAGTTTTTGAAAAGGATATTCTGTATTTCATAGGAATTCACACCAAATGTGGAAATGAAGCAAAAGGATGTGGCCTTAAACGATGTTGGTTCAGTAGAAGAGACAGGGCCAGTCAAGTTGTCAATAGCACTAAGATTATTAACAACCTCGGTACTAGGTAACAAAGAAGGGTCTATAAAAACCACTATTTCTTTTATTAAGGACTTCTTCTGTTAACTCAGACACAAGAGCCCCTGGATAACCTCGATTAACAAAATGGTCCCCCAAAAATTGGCACTCAAGGTTAAAGTCTATCAGTTCCTCACCACCAGTTGCCCTTAACTATTGCCTTTCTAAGCTTAAAAGGGTGAGAGCTAGTGAAGTGAAGAAAGGAATTCACATATGTGTCTTTCCTGTAAATTGTAGATTTTAACCTTCTCGTAGTACCTACCCTGGTAAGTTTTACATGAAGGTAGTTCATACTGTCCACATCGAAATTAAAAGTAAATTTGAGAAAGGAAAGAATAAAATGTCATCAAGATAACGAGTGTAGTAGAATAATTTACCATTCCACTGAGTTGTTCAGTACAATTTCTTTCCCAATATGACATAAACAGGTTGGGCAGCCCCGCATGGGGAGCCCATGGCCACACCTTTTTTTTGGATGTAGATGTCTCTTTCAAACATAAAGAAATTAGATGACAAGATGATGTTTAACAATTCAGTAACATTATTGATGACATTAATGGGGGGCTCATGCAAAAGCAAATCAATCCACTCCACTGCCTCCTGGTGTGGTATGGATGTGTACAAATCGACTACATCTATAGTCAAGAAATTAACATCCATATCCAACACCAACTCGTTCAGGTCAGAAAGAAATGACCACGAGTCTTTACATATAGTAGGTAAACTGTCCACATACTGGTACAACAAAGCGTCCACGAATTTAGAGCAAGGGTAGGTGAGGGATAGCCTACCATCTATCAGTGGAACCCCAAGATTTTGATGAATCTTGGGGATCCCAAACATAACGGGGGTCTTGGCATACAGGATGTCTATATATTTGTAGGTCTCCTCATCTATTCTGCCATTAATAAAAAAATCCCTCAAATAGCCCCTAATCCTGCTAGCACTGATGTTCATCTCAGGATTTCGTACTGAACAACTCCGAGTGGAATGGTAAATTATTCTACTACACTCGTTATCTTGATGACATTTTTATTCTTTTTAGGGGTGACTACTTATTAGCACAATCCTTTGTCAACTACATCAACAGCACAACACCCTTTCTCAAATTTACTTTTAATTTCGATGTGGACAGTATGAACTACCTTCATGTAAAACTTACCAGGGTAGGTACTACGAGAAGGTTAAAATCTACAATTTACAGGAAAGACACATATGTGAATTCCTTTCTTCACTTCACTAGCTCTCACCCTTTTAAGCTTAGAAAGGCAATAGTTAAAGGGCAACTGGTGAGGGCGGTGAGGATGTGCAGTCAACTGATAGACTTTAACCTTGAGTGCCAATTTTTGGGGGACCATTTTGTTAATCGAGGTTATCCAGGGGCTCTTGTGTCTGAGTTAACAGAAGAAGTCCTTAATAAAAGAAATAGTGGTTTTTATAGACCCCTTCTTTCGTTGGAAGTGTTACCTAGTACCGAGGTTGTTAATAATCTTAGTGCTATTGACAACTTGACTGGCCCTGTCTCTTCTACTGAACCAACATCGTTTAAGGCCACATCCTGTTGCTTCATTTCCACATTTGGTGTGAATTCCTATGAAATACAGAATATCCTTTTCAAAAACTGTTTTTTTATAACCAGTAATGCACTTATAGGTGATAAATTGGGTGATAAGCCCTTTGTAGTGTTCAGAAGGGGTAGGAACATTAAAGAACTTTTACAGAGCTCTTTTGGTGCCTGCAGTGTTAGATCTAATGGCTCTTTTTCTTGTGGTCATTGTAACTTCTGTTCACACATCAAAACAGGCAGCAGTTTTTGCGTAGAAGGGAGAAAATATTTTATCCGCCACCGTATCACCTGTGACACCAAATCAGTTGTTTACATCGCTTTCTGCACATGCTGCCCAGTCTTCTACGTCGGTAAGACGGACAGAAGACTTAAGGACAGAATGTACCAGAATTTATATGCAGTTAGAAACAAGAGATGTGAAAATGTGCTAGCCAAGCACATTTGTTCCTTTCCTGGGCATGTTTTTTCTTTCATGGGTATTGACCATCTCCCAGTTCCAGCCCTTATACTTGAAACGTGTGAGCTTCTGTGGCAGCTTAAACTTAATGCTTTCAACCCCCCGGGGCTGAATGAAAGCTGCAATATTGCACCTTATCTTAAATTAAAATCTTATATGAGATAAGAATGTTTTTTATTTCTCTTGTGTTTCTATCACAAGTGATCTTATTTGTTATGATACTTTTTTATGGCTTTGTTATAATAGCCCACACTTTGTGGCTTCAGTAGTGTATTACCTTGTGCCAGTGTACCCTGTTCTTGTGTTGGTACCTGCTTTTTTAGCAGGTACTTTTAATTTCTTAATTTTATATATCATATATGGTCCTTTTCACACGAACAGGTCTTTTTTACTCTATAAAATACCTTGCATTTAAAATGGTATACATTTGTATTGCAAAGTAATGCTACCCCGTGTGAGATTCTGTCTTGTCCTGAATGCTTGTTCTTATTATATATTATTTTTTTTAATTTTATTATGAGTACACAGGTGTTTGTTATATTTTTTTCAACTGTGTACACTTTTTCTTTAATTATATCTTGTGCTTTTGAAAAATTGGGCATTGATATGTCAAATGATGTTTTATAAATATATGTTTACAGATTTTTTTTAACATGTTTAAACAGTGTATTTTCGCCTGTGAGGCACTTTTTGCAGTTTGGTATTTTAGTGCCTCAGCCTGCATAAAGGCATTTTGGTGCACAATTCACTGTTAATTGGTAGCACTTGTCTGTAATTAACTTTTTTGTATTTAAAGTGTTTGATTTTGGCTGCCCCCTTCTTCCTCTGATGAAGCCACCTTATGAGTGTGGCGAAAACGCTGTGTAACTGTTTGTATTAAATAAATTGCGTTTAGGACAACGAGTGTCTCTACATAGTTCTTGGGATTCCTCTTTGGTCAAACGTTGGTGGAATTATTTCAAATTGTGTGTTTATGCCTTGTGGGATATAATTCGGTCATATGGTCGCTAGATATGTACATTTATCATGTATTTTGTTATGAACACATCTGCCCAGCTGTGTACCCTCCCCTCACACTATGGGTCAGCTGGTGACCCTGACCATTGGGCTAGACGTACCTATTGGTGGCGCGCTAACATATGATGCGTTTCACTTCCACTTGGTATAGCTATCTACTCTGCGTTGGACTACGGGCACACGGTTTTCCATGTCATTTGTTCGCGGGATAGGGACCCATTATTCCCTACCGTGCATTTCCAGTTGCTTCTTCATTTTGTGTTCGCAGGAACTGTCTTGCATGCTTTGCATACATTTCAGTATCTATGGACACTGACAGATGTGATTACTATTGCTTGCAAATTGTTATATGCAAGCATTTTAGGTTGCATGCCGACAGCTGACATTTCCATGCCTCTGTGCGGCACTTCAACATGCCCTATGCACTCGCTCTCCTTTCCTATGCACGTGGCTGTGGCGGCAGCAAGCCTTCATTAATATGCATTTGGCACTACTGCACCATCTTCACGCTGCATGGTTGGCGCAAGCCTAACGCCGGCCTTGCGCCGAGCTTCATGAATCCCGGGAGTGTCCTTTTACATTTCTAACTGTGCATGTTTGTGAAAAGAGATTCTAAAGGCAAACTATCTCAGATTCAGATGATCAGAAGATGATGTCATCAGAATGTCGACAGTTGATATATGTTACTGTCAAAAGATGAAAGACAGGAAGGAACTTTTAGTAAACAGCTGTTGGTTGAATTTAAAAATATAAAATAAAAATTAAAATTGGAACAGTTGACTTTTGGGCTAGTGTATAAAAGAGCCTGCTAAAGTCAGTTGTTAATAGTCAGTTACAGTTGTCAGTTGATCACAGATGAACTGTGTAGTGAATACCCAAAAAGTACTCAGAAAGAACTGCAAGCCTGCCTTTGCTCTGTTGTAGTAATTGAGTTTAGATCAGGGACAGTCTTCTTTATCGAGTTAGGAAATGATAACTAATCAGCTAGATCAGTTAGAATTTTTCTGAATGTTGGATCTCTATCCTACAGTGCTGATTTCATTTTCCTGGTAACTGAGTTCTGTTTGTTGATTGGGAATTACTGTTTTATATTTTTAATAATTTTGCTCAATATTAAATATTTTTTATTAACTTACATTGCGACTGGACAATCAGTGTTTTCCTTTAGTGATTTGAGAGTGTTTTTACTTGCTTTGATAATTCCCAGGGCCACCCTGAAAGCCTGGCTGCTTCTGTTGTTTGCTACTATTTGTTTTAATATTTAATGTTCATAATTGGACACCCCTTTAGAAGAGAATGAAGACACTCTGGTGGTAGCATTACCATATTATTTTGGGGAAGGGACACAGCTGGAAATCTGTGTCAGGCTTTCCCAGAACTGTTTGGATGCATACGATTTAATTTATTTAAGTGTGAGTATATCAGAGGTCTTAAAATGAGACACATTGCTCTGAAGTGTGTAATAAGGAGTTACATTATGGGTGGGCAGAAGTATGCAGTCCAGTCCCAGATTATAGAGCATGTTCCTGTTGTGCTCTTAGGGAAAAATATGAAATATTACTCCTGTTTAAGTGACAGTCTCACATTGGAGTCAGTAGTGATTATTGAAGCTCCTTAGTTACTGACCCAGTATAGTAAGGGACATCACATTAATTGTTGGCAGTCTGGTGGGATATTATCTGGATGTCATATTATTTGGTGGCAGTTCAGTGAGATAACTGGACATCACAACAACTATTGCATGACACTGATAATCCTTTCTCATCACTGCAATGCATTCCAAGTGGCCACAATTACAGGATAACCCTTACTGCAGCTAGGAGGATATTTTATTCATGACGTCCACTGTCTGGCCAGATGGAGTACATTCCCTAGTACAAACAATGGCCAACTGTAGATGCAGACCACACACAGCTGAACACCACTGATACAGTCTTAGTAAAGGTGTGTAAATTGGTCACACATTCTCCAATACCTTTAGTGGCAGTACATATAATCGTTTATGTTGTAATTATTGCTATTTGATAACCATGTAGGCTATCAGAAACTTTTCAGCCTTGACCTAGGCCCATAATAACACCAACTAGTCAGAGCTATCAGACTATTTAAAAACTAAACTATGTAGAATGCAGATAAAACATTGAAGGTTTACAATAAACTTGTTTGTGTGTATAGACATATATTTGCAGTGAAACAGAGTAAGATAACTACAGATTTATAAACAATATTTTCAATGCATTCATGCATGCACAGAGTTTGGCAGTGAGATCTT
>NC_056733.1:1503949309-1503954309 GCF_019279795.1 Protopterus annectens | reverse complement strand
GGAAAATATTAGGGTACAACCCAACACCCTAATAATGGGCGATTTCAACTACCCATCTATTAACTGGGAAAACTACTCATTTACCAACTCTTTTGCTCAATGTTGTCTGGAATTCATAAATTCCAGTGCCTTGGATCAACTTATCCACACCCCCACCATGGGCAGCAATATCCTAGACATGGTCATCACCAGCATGGGTGACTAGTGTTCCACACCAGAGGTCAATTTCTCATTGGTCAGATCCAACCACAAGCTAATCACCCTAGACATCCACATCCCACCCCCCCCCCCATTAGGGAAACCACCGTAAAACATTTCTCCAAAGCCAACATTACGCTTATTAAGACAGAAGTGGCAAACTTCACGACACCCAAGCAGGCGAACAATAGAGGTACGACTGCTGAATCTTGCACAAATGCACTTTATAAGCACTTACACAAGTGCATGGATCATGCTATCCCTAACAGAACCAAGACACTATCCTCCAAATAAAGGAAGCCAATCTGGTGGTCCCCTGCCATAAACAAACTCTACAACATAAGAAAGAAACTGTTGCAAAAAGAGTAAAATCCCTTGATTGGAGGAACTCCGTGGTCAGCCTCAGTAAGAAGCTGAGATCCCTCATAAAATCCTCCAAAGCTAGTTATGAAAACAAAATCACTGTATCAAAATAGCTATGTCAAGAATCTCAGTGGCAACACTCAGATCTGCTCTGAGTTATAGCACAATGGCACTAAATGTACAGAACCAACTGATATTGCCAACATCCTGGCAGATAGGTTCAGTGCTAACTTTAACCCCCTCTCACCCTCTAAAGGACCCATCTGTATACCAGAAGAATGCAAAGTTCCTGTAATCACAGCTGCACAGGTAAAAACCACACTCTCCAAAGCCAAGAACACAGCATCTATGGGACCTGACAACATCCCAAGCTGCGTTCTACACGAACTGCAGAATGAACTGGCACCCCACCTATGCACCATGTTCAATCATAGCCTCAACTCAGGTTTTGTGCCCACTGAATAGTGCACAGCAATGGTTCTTCCACTCCACAAAGGGGGAGCCACCACAAATCCCGGGAACTACCATCCCATTAGCCTAACAAGCCTGGTCTGCAAGGCCATGGAACGTATCATCATGGATCTTATACACAAAGACATTGGTAATCTCTAAACTCTAGACCCCACCTAGTTTGGGTTTGTAAAAGGCAGATCATATCTCCTAAACCTGATAGACTTCTTTGAAGCGGTCACCAAAGCTGTAGATGAGGGTAAGGTGGTTCACACAGCCTATCTAGATCTTGCCAAAGCTTTTGACACCATCCCATACTCTGGAATTATAGATAAACTTACTAAACTAGGTATAAATCCCTATGTCACATGCTGGGTTGCCAACAGGCTTACTGACAGAACTTACACTGTGAAAGTATCAGACTCCAAATCAGGCTTCAGACCGTTGGCAAGTGGTGTACCACAGGGTTCAGTCCTGGGTCCTCTCCTGTTTGATATCTACTTTTCTGAAGTACAGGCTAACACAGAAGGTCTTTTACTAATGAAGTTCACAGATGACTGCAAACTTGGAGCCATAATCAAGACTCCTAATGATGTGGACATCCTACAAAAGGGCCTCACAGGGAAAGATGCTTGGTGTCAAAGCCATGGCCTCAAGCTCAATGCAAAAAAGTGCATTGTCATCCCCTTTGGTAAAAACTCTGTACCTATGAGCTACCACATAGCTGGTAGTCTACTTAACACCAAAAGTGTGATAAGAGACCTTGGGACACAGGTGGACAGTAGTCTCTCCTTTGATAATCACATTGCCACAGTAGTCAGGAAATCATTTTACATGGCACACCTCATCACAAAAGGTTTCTCATCCAGGTAAAAAGATGTCATTGTTCCCCTCTACTCGTCACTCATTAGCTCCATTATAGAGTACAGTGCCCCTTTTGGTATATACCTCAAAAGACATCTACAACAACTGGAAAGGCCGCAGAAATACCTCACAAAGAGGATTACTGGCCTCAAAGATGCCCTATGTAGACCGTCTCAAAAAACATCAGCTTTACACCATCGCATATTGCCTACTCAGTGGTGATTTCTGCCTAACATACAAAGCTATGCCAAACCCAGAGCTGTTGGACATGCTCCACTTAAAGAAATCCCAATCCCTCCGAGCTACATGCTCTAGGGACCTAAATCTTTTTACCCCAATAAACAGAGCATGCTGGAGGGATAGATTCCTGTCCCAGAGACTTCCCATACTCTGGAACAAACTACCTATCTATATCAAACAAAGCTACTCATTAGCACTCTTCAAGAAGAATCTTGATGTTTGGATGGGAAATAGGAAATTGCACAGGAAAATAATTTTCTTGGGTGGCAAATGCCTTATATAGGCCCTAGGGCCTACCTATAAACCTACCTATGAACATTTGAGCATACTCTAAAAAAAATATTTAATCATATATATATATATATATATATATATATAGCTGCAGTTTTATTTTTTGTTCTATTTTACTTTATTTTCATTATATGCAATCATTAGCGGACCGGAGTTCCACTCTGGCGACCCCTAACCGGGAAAAGCCGAAAGACACAAACAAACAATTCTGTTCTTATCAGAGATTCAATATTGCTTTCTATGTTTTAAGAAGATGCATTATGACTAACAAGCATGTAATTTGTTTTTTGAGTTTCCTTTCAGAACAGAACTTCAAATATCATGCTCAGCCTATGGCGGTAATACTCTGCTAAGGCTCAATGTTTGAAAATAACACCAAGATGCTTGCAGACAGTTTTCTGAAGAGAACTAACAATATTAAAAGCTGTTTGACTGCCACCTAACGATGGCTTGAGAGTCTGCAGTCTTCACTGTTAATGATGCAGGAGTCATATAAGCTGCACTGCATTGAGTACAAATTGGGACTGTTGTATGTAAGCCTCATGAGAGGTGGAAAAATAATTCCTGCACTTACATTTCTGTATTTAAGGGTTAGCTTTATTATTCTTCTTATTATTATTATTATTAATAGCAGTAGAAGTACAGATGTAAAGTTGCTGCAAACTGATGTATGCTGATAACATTTACAGTACCAACAGCTGCACCAAAACTTCATATTGTGACCTGGAATAACAATGCAAATTTTGGATATACCATCAAATCCCTTGGGAAGCAGTCTGATCATTAATGCTGAAATGCAGTCTCTAAACTGATCCAGTGAGTAGGCAGTGACTTAGAGAGGAATGCTGAATCAAATATCAGTGCCACAAATGACAAAAATGTCCCCCTGTCAAGCTCCAGCAACTCCTCATTCTTTGAATGAAGTGTGCATTTGTGGATGTCAAGACACAGGAGGGCATGTAGTGATATATGTTTTCTGCGGGGCTAATAGATCAATATCGACCTTGGGAAATGTCCTTTAATACATTCGGTTAATCTTATGTCATGTACAGATCTTGTTAAGTCAGACGTCAGTCTAAGCAACATATTTTATACTGACTGCTAGTGTGAAGATGTGGTATCAGTTTACTTGGGTGCACTATTTTGCAGAGGAAGCAATGCAATGTGTGGAATGTTGAGGTATTAAATATAAAAAAGTGATTTACCTTTACACTGCTCCCTAGGTGGAAATGAAGAGGGTATTACAACAGCCAGCATTTTACCTGACATTAGTATCCAGCCTGCCCGCCTCCATAGTAACATCAAGAGAATAACCTGTAAGAACAAGTCCAGCAATGGAGTTCATGTCCATTCTTTTTACTTGTTTACAGTATTCCACAGCCAGGACAGCTGTCTTATATGAGGCTGATACAATTATGTTTTTCAGCGAGGAGATCTTGTCTACCTCTGTTGGTTATGTGGGTAGTACTTCTGCCAAAAACTGACAAACGCATCAGTATATTTGATCACTGTATGACATCAGGGTTTCTTGGAAACCATTAACATTGGTGGGGATGTGGGCATTTTACCAAATTTAAAGCTAGTATTTCAGTGTGCTCTGTTTTAAAAAAGGTAATTTTCATTTTCTAAATTCACCACATAATCTTATAAAAAATCTTTGGTTATATCAGAATATAAACAGTTTTTACTTCTTCACCATGTTGCAAGTACAAGTATGATTGTGTCGTTTAGCAGGGGATCTGAGTGGTGCAAACCTCCACATAAAACACTTATTTCAGGGGTTTGTCTCATACATTGCATTGATCACTATTTAAAAGACAGACACAGCTAAAAAAATTATAGACGCAAAACAGAAATGCATTATACATTTCTGATCCTGAATATGATGCAGTGGCTAGAATTTTATAAAACAATTAGAAAGAAATTATATCATCCAGTGGTTTGTTGTCATTTGGCTTTAAAAGTTTTATCACAATCATTACAGTTTCTGGATCACCTACAACAAAACATAGATGTAATAAAATGCTGGATTGAGTGCAGTTAAGACCAAGACAGCAAGTCTTTTTAGTATGCTTGCCAAGAAGCATGTCAAGGGAGACTTTAGAATTAACATATGCCTGAGCTTATTATCTCCTTTATAAAGCAAGTTTGTGGCTTTCATTTCTGGTGGGATGAAGTCAGTATCCTTTCCATTAAGTGGTAGTATGTTCCTGAGAACTGGTCTTCTTAATCTACTCTGTTAGCAAATGCCACATTCTCACATGAACATTACCGCATAATCTGGCTACCTTGTACAGTAAGTCATTTTATCATCTGAGGTTTTTTTTTTTGCTTTATTAGGAATTTCACTAGCATAAGATATATGATTTGACATTACTGAGATGATGTACCTCATTAACAGACATCTATATTTTTTCCATTCGACTGTTTAAAGTCTTCTTTTCTTTCATAAATCTAAGAAGTACAGAAAAATCTGTGGACATTTACACTGGTACAGTTTTACTGACACTTTATGGACAACAGCAGCTGTGTCAAAAATCCTTTTAGAAGGTTATCATGAAGAATCAGGGTCAGAGACATTAAGCCAGATAAGG